>NW_027506885.1:740923-1010923 GCF_052324685.1 Brachyhypopomus gauderio
CTCACCACAACCATCACCATCACGCTCACCATCACCATCACACTCTCCCTCACCATCACCATCATGCTCACCATCACCATCACACTCTCCCTCACCATCACCAACATGTTCACCATCACAATCACCATCATGCTCTCCCTCACCTTCACAATCACGCTCTGCCTCACCATCACCATCACGCTCTCCCTCACCATCACCATCATGCTCTTCCTTACCATCACCATCACGCTCACCATCACCATCACACTCTCCCTCACCATCACCATCACGCTCTCCCTCACCATAACCATCACCATCAAGCTCACCATCACCATCACACTCTCCCTCACCATCACCATCATGCTCACTATCACCATCACGCTCTTCCTCACCATAACCATCACATCACGCTCACCATCACACTCTCCCTCACCATCACCATCATGCTCACCATCACCATCACACTCTCCCTCACCATCACCATCATGCTCTGCCTCACCATCACCATCACACTCTCCCTCACCATCACCATCACCATCGCGCTCTTCCTCACCATCACCATCACGCTCACCATCACCATCACACTCTCCGTCACCATCACCATCACACTCTCCCTCACCATCGCCATCACGCTCTTCCTCACCATCACGCTCACCATCACCATCACACTCTCCCTCACCATCACGCTCACCATCACCATCATGCTTTCCCTCACCATCACCATCACGCTCTCCCTCACCATCATCATCACCATCACCATCACGCTCTCCCTCACCATCACCATCATGCTCTTCCTTACCATCACCATCACGCTCACCATCACCATCACACTCTCCCTCACCATCACCATCACGCTCTCCCTCACCATAACCATCACCATCAAGCTCACCATCACCATCACACTCTCCCTCACCATCACCATCATGCTCACTATCACCATCACGCTCTTCCTCACCATAACCATCACATCACGCTCACCATCACACTCTCCCTCACCATCACCATCATGCTCACCATCACCATCACACTCTCCCTCACCATCACCATCATGCTCTGCCTCACCATCACCATCACACTCTCCCTCACCATCACCATCACCATCGCGCTCTTCCTCACCATCACCATCACGCTCACCATCACCATCACACTCTCCGTCACCATCACCATCACACTCTCCCTCACCATCGCCATCACGCTCTTCCTCACCATCACGCTCACCATCACCATCACACTCTCCCTCACCATCACGCTCACCATCACCATCATGCTTTCCCTCACCATCACCATCACGCTCTCCCTCACCATCATCATCACCATCACCATCACGCTCTCCCTCACTATCACCATCACCATCACGCTCTCCCTCACCATCATCATCACCATCACGCTCTCCCTCACTATCACCATCACCATCACGCTCTTCCTCACCATTACCATCACACTCACCATCACCATCATGCTCACCATCACCATCACACTCTCCCTCACCATCACCATCATGCTCTTCCTCACCATCACCATCACACTCACCATCACCATCATGCTCACCATCACCATAAAGCTCACCATCACCATCACACTCTCCCTCACCATCACCATCATGCTCTCCCTCACCATCACCATCATGCTCACCATCACCATCATGCTCTTCCTCACATAACCATTACCATCACACTTTCCCTCACCATCACCATCATGCTCTCCTTCACCATCACGCTCACCATCATCATCACGCTCTCCCTCACATCACCATCACCATCACGCTCACCATCACCATAACCATCACCCTCACCATCATACTCTCCCTCACCATCACCATCATGCTCTCCCTCTCCCTCACCATCACCATCACGCTCTCCCTCACCATCACCATCACACTCTCTCTCACCATCACCATCACTTTTGCATACTAGAAAAAAGCCTGCATTTGGCATATTGGTTTAGGGCCCAATCAGTATACGAGAGGTATGCAGTAGGCTATTTACAACACAGCCCTATATAGTCCTAGAGAGTACAGTCCTCTGTGGGGAAATATGTCTCCTTGCTACACCTGCCACACTTTATTAGGTACACCTGTTCTATCTATTCACGTACAGTTTAACAGCCACTCTCTATCCTTAGATCCTTAGGGTAGTACACACCAGGCTAGAATCAAAGAATTATAATTTGGTCACTTGCTATATATGACATACTGATTTTTGGCCCACTAAGTACACGACTAGTATGCAGTAAGCTATTTTGAACAAAGCTGCTATGCATGCTCTTTTAATCCCTTATTCTTCAGCAAGGCTTCTCTCTCTCTCTCTCTTTCTCTCTCTCTCTCTCTCTCTCTCTCTCTCTCAGCTTCAGCCAACCTATGGGCCGGAGAGACCGTTCAAGTGGGCTATCCTGGAGGAGACACAGGTGTGACCAATTTTAATTACCTGCTGGTTCACCCCACCCTGCAGATGTCAGTCTGCCACGCCCCCACTGCGACACACATCTTTCTTCCCCATCGTGCCCCCAGTAGAGGTTCACTAATCTAACCTCCACACATGCACAGCAGGATAGTTTTAATGAATGTCCCAGTGTCACCCTGCATTGGGCCTGTATAAACGTACCAATGTTCTTATAGAACTGACCAACATTCAGCATTCAGTCACTATTTACAACAGTCATGATCCATGTTTACTGACAAACATTCTTCTAGCGATCACTCATGTTACCTCACAGATAAAATCTTTTTAAAAATTCATATAGATTAACAGCAAACATTATCTGTCAAGTGTGGCCAGTTCTCTTTAATTTGTTGGTATGTATAGGAGACGTTTGTTTGTTTAATTTTTTTATTCAAACTGTCCCAGACGAGGCGTAAGAGACTTCATGCTGCTGTCATTAAACTAAAGTTCAGGTTTCGGCTTGAGTCACTTGACAGATCTATATATAGCTTGAACGTTTTTCGATTCTATTTATGTAGTACATTATAAAGACCACAGGTATCAAACAGAGCATCTGGGGTCATGGGTTTGAACAAGTAAGAGATGAGCACATTAAATTAAATGATTATATACAATATAATACAATTCAATTGTGTGCCCAGTGGTGGATGGTGCTCTGTCCCTAGGGTCTGTCCTCTCTCCCCTTCCTGCACCCCATTCAGTCGCCCAGGGGGCTGTGGATCCCGGTAGAGAGTACGCTGTGCGCAATTGGCTGCCGCTTCTCGCCGGTGTGTGATTGGTTGTCTGTAACGTAGCTGTGTTAACAATTGTAAAGCGCCTTGGGTATCTAGATAAGGCGCTATATAAATTGAATCATTCATTCATTCATTCACTATGTTTGGGGTCCAGATGATGAAGGTTCTCTATCTAAAGATGATTCCTGAGATTAACTACACAGTGCTGTAGTAAAAAAAAATTAGTAGCCATAGTAAAATATCAGTGCAGTACAATGGTCAGTGTTGCACAACACAAGGTTTCCAGAGAAAGGATGGGTTTTCATCAGCTGTACAAGCAAAGCTCATCTGAGGGTCTAAGACCTGGAACCAGTGTATATTAGAATTAGAATTACAGTAGAATAATATAATTTACTCCATGGGGTTCGAAAGTTCTGAGAATGTAGATGAGTTGTTTATCTTTGAGTTTCCTAACTTAATTGCTGCCATAGCAACAACTGGCAATGCAAATATATTTGTCATTTCCTGCAAACACGTGTCGTAAGTGGCTATGTTAATTCCTTTCCACTCGTTTTCTAGACAGGCTGCAGGTTATGGTTTGACAGTTATCACTTTTGCGTGTATTTGTCTGTAGGGTATAAAGTGCTATGGTCTCTGCATTATCCTAGAGCATTCTGGAGTGTTGAAGTTGAATCCCATCCACTGTTTTATTAGCAGGATATGCGTTTAGTAGGAATTCTTGTTGTCTTAACAATAGATGTTTGTAAGTCAGTGCATCCACTCCCTGAACATGTAAGACAAGCAAAGACATCACTTATTCCTGCTTTAGGAAACCCACAGTTCTAAAAATATTCCCATATTTCCAATTTTTTTTCTGGATGAAGATTCATTCTCAGGGCAAATGCACTTAAGTCTTAATAGCTGTGAGTAAAGGATGGGGTTTTACAGGCTTTGCAATGTGAGGAGCTGTATTGCCAGAAAGACCGAGGTTCATAATAGATGGTGGTATTTAATCCAGAGTTTTTTTTAACTTAACTGAAACATCCCAAAGTTATCCTTGTGCATTTGAGAGCTGGCTAGCACTCATGATTACCATGACATCACGACATTCAGGGGAAATTCTGTGAACACAGACGTAAAACATTTCTAAATCACACAATGGTGTGTGCATGGAAACCTCCGCACAAAGAAAGTTTACAAAGGATGCTCTCGATGGTGTGTGGTACTTACTGTTAAAGGTGGGGGGGGGCGGGGGGGGGCAGACAGTGGAAGCTACACGCACATGGTGCGTTTTTAAGGAACACCTTCAGTTAGCCTTTGGTCTATATGCTCTCTAACCCTGGTTTTTTTATTTTGCTCCTGATGAAAAGGTGGATTTTGAATGTGAATGATCTGGTGTTATAAATTCTGAAGTAGCTGCTTTATTCTCCGTGTTTGGTTCCTACTGTTCTACGATTCTGATCCTTCTAGTTTGTACATTCAGCTCTGAGCGGTATATTGGGCTTCAGCTCCGTGACTGTGGGCTGTCAATCAAGCATGCTTACTGGGAGTATCAGAACCATGCCCAAAGCATTGTGGGCTAGTACTGATGAGCCAGTTTCATTGGTACCGAGCAGAATTTAGTCATATATTAGTGTTCAGTCACCCTGTAGTTTAGTATCATGCAAACATGTCTGATATTTAAAAATAACACTCCTGGGTCTTTAACTTGTCATCAACCCAGGTGCTTATAACAAAGGGCACGTATGACAGGGCCAGGTCCTCCCCAGACATGCATCCTGTGCCGAAACCAGATGACAATACATCACACGCAGAGCATCTGGTCCACCGAGACCAGTCCCCTTGAACACATCCATACAGGAAACTCCACCCACAACACTCTCTGTAGCCTTACCCAACTACGTCACACAACCTGCAATCTCACTCACCAGAGCCGTTTCAGAGCTGACGCTCGTGGACGGAGGGGGATTGGAGCTGAGGCTTCGTGAGGATTAATCAGACCCTGGCAAGTGGAGTAACAGTTCACCTGGGACTATAGATCATTCACCACAGTTTATTGTTCTAATCTGAAATAATGGCAAGTCAATGGCGTATGTCTTTCATCCATGGACAATACCCTTAGCTGCAATGCATTGTGTGTGGAAGACGATGGAGTGGAGTTACTGTAAGGACCAGCTTTTGTTCTTCAAGGTGACATGGACACGATCCATGTCTAACATGATGCACTCTGCCTCTCATACTGAAATCATAACCCAGCACAATCTGAATATGATTTACCGCTCCAGAAAGGAAACTCTGCTTTCCCTATATGAATGCCTGCCAGAATGCATACACACAAATGATGGGTTTTTAAAGTACATTTACATTTTCAATGAAAGCATGCCAATGCTGTGTATGGATTTAGATTAGGATTAAGCGTAATGATTATTGATTAAGATATTTCATGCAAATATTTGTTTGTAAGCACTACACATGCAATGAATTAACATCCAAACATGTAATAGTAATGGCCGAACACTTTGAGGAAGAGCTCTTCGGACTGTTCTCGGTCTATCGTTCATGATGGCTCAGAGCTTCTACTTCAGAACGCTCCATTGGCTCATTGCATACTTGTGTCAAGGTAATGGCAATAAACCAAAAAGCCTAGCAGGCAACTGCGAAGTCAGGTCATCGTGTCTTCATGTCAGGTCGTCAGGCTTTTGAAAACAGAAAATCAAAAAAGCACGAGACCCATTAAACTGTGTTGACGTTAACAGAATCAAAGAATTGTGTCAAACAAGAACATACTAACTATGAAAAGGCAAGAAATGACCAGAGTTCAGCCAGGTAACATGGGTGCTTCCACTCTTTAATCTCCACAGTCTTCGCAGGGAAGAACCGGCATTTTGACAATTTAACTTTAAGATCTTGTTTCTGGATCCGGTAGAACACCTCTTCCAGCCTTTCAAGATGTTGCTCTCCTGTGGCTGAAGACACAATCACATCATCCAGGTACCAAAAGCAAAGACCGATAATGGCTGTCCCCAAAAATCAGCGCTCTATCAGGCGTTGGATTGTGCCTGGGGCAGTGCAAATTCCAAATGGCATACGATTGAATTCAAACAGTCCAAAGAGAGTACAGAATGCAGTCTTGGACTTATCTTCTTCAGCTACTGGAACTTGAGTGTACCCGCTAGCCAGGACAAGGGTGCAGAACCATTTTACACCACACAAGGCATCTAAAGCAGCACCTGATAGCAGTGAAGTACATTCATCCACAACAACCCTGGAGTCTCTGCCTTATGACTGTGAAAGGAGGCATTCACAGGGTCTCAAACAATCATAAATTCCCCTCCCAGGAATGCAAGACCACTACATCTAGCTCAAGGTAGTCAACATAAGGCAACATGGACAACTTGGAGGCTTGGTAGTTAGCATGTTTGCCTCTCAGCTCTGGGGTTCAAGTCCTTATCTGAGTGGAGTTTCCATGTTCTCCCTGTGCATGCGGGGGGGTTTTTCCGGTTTCCTCCCACAGTCCAAAAATATGGAGGTGAGGTAAATTGGCAGTCCCTGACAAATTCTCCCTGAGTGTGTGTCTGTGTGTCTCTTCGTGTCCGATAAAAACAGTTGCCTGAATGTCTGTGCATGAATGTGTGTGTGCTTGTATGTCCAGTGGTGGATGGTGCTCTGTCACTATAGGGTCTTCCTGCCTCCGATTCCTACCCCCAGCAATTGGCTGCTGCTTATCGCTGGTGTGTGTGTGATTGGTTGTGTAAGACTTGTACCTGTGTTAAAATTGTAAAGTGACATTGGGTATCTTGAAAGGTGCTATATAAATCAAACATTCATCCATTCATAAGGAGTTGCAGTCTTTAATCCTAACCAGTAGGGGTGTATTCAACTAAGGATTTTCATAGTCGAATCTGATTCGTCAGCTTTTCCCTTTAGTCGACTAATAGTCGAATCGGGTTTATTTATTTATTTTTAACTTAGAGCACCTTAAACGGGATATTGTTCTCATTCAGGACTTTTTTCCTCTTCAAAGTAAAAACCTAAAACACTCAGATAAATGAATAAACATGGTAGGTTGGCTTTATTCAGCTTTTATTTATTTACTTAAAAAATTTTTTTTAATGAAACGTTAGAGAACATTAACCGTCAGTGCACATTGCACATATCGAACTGTTAGACAGGCACTGTGCAAAATGTCAAAAATATTTTAAATAAAATATGCCTGCCTGAAAATATAAAAAAATTGCCACACAACAGCAAAAAAATATAAGGAAAGGTTCAAGTAACGGGGTTTAAAAGCAAACAACAGCAAAAAATGTTTATAGGACTACTTGCCGAGACACACCACGACGAGACGACACGACCGAAACGACAAACGGCTGAACTGTTTGTTTTTTTTTCGCCTTATGCGTTTTAAATGGTATGCCATGTTGGTTGTCGTTGTGCGAAATGAAAGACGTTGATGACATAACTTGCACTTTACTTTGTTTGATTCATTTTTATCTTTTTCAAAATACTCTTGAAGTTTTTTCGTAGCCATTTTAATCTCGGCAGATGCTGATACTGTAGCGTGTTCAGCTCCGCTCGTTTGGATTGTGCAACTGCAGGGTGTGATTTATTAATGTGTAGTAAGGAAGATGCCTATTGTTAATGCGCAAACATCATTTTTAAATATTTATTAACAGAAATTAGGATGATTTTATTTAACAAAAGGCTATATATAACAAAAACAAAGACATTTCATGTAATAACTAATGCTTAGCTGCATCCTTGGGCACCCCCATGCAGTTAGAATGGTACATTCGACTATGACGTTCATAGTCGACTAGGGGGTATAGTCGACTATAGTCGAATCAGCGACTATTGCAGGTCACCCCAGCTAACCCCACTAACCAGCTTCAGTTTGTAAGTGGGAAAAATGCCTTTCAGTTATGGTTGCCACCATTGACCCAGTGTCAATTAAGCAAGGAACAGAGGTTCCTCCCATAGACACACGCAGCACTGGACAACGTCCTACTAGTCGACTAAATGACTGTTAAGTCACAACCACCCTGACCCAGTGTGTGGCTCTGCCCACTGGGGGGGTTCTAGTTTTGAGGCTGATTAGGAGTGCTACCTTGAGCCTGGTGGACCGGTCCCTCACTACTCAGAGGGGTGGCAGCCTGGCAGTAAGGGTCTATCTGACCTGGTGCATCACATTTAACACAAACAGGTTGGCCATCAGGAGTGCGTCTAAACCTCTGGATGAGGAAGCAGCATAAAAGGTTATCAGGGCCGAGATGTCGAACCAACCAAGCTGCTTCAAAAAGGGGCAGTCATGGTCTGGTGGTTAGGGAACTGGTCTTGTGACCGGAGGGTCGTGGGTTCGATTCCCAGACAGGCCATGACTGAGGTGCCCTTGAGCAAGGCACCTAACCCCAACTGCTCCCCGGGCGCCGGGCTAGGGCTGCCCACCGCTCTGGGCACGTGTGATCCATAGCCCCCTAGTAATCACTAGTGTGTGTTTGTGTGTTCTGACTGCACAGATGGGTTAAAAGCGGAGGACAAATTTCGATTGGGGTGTAAAAAATCACAATTGACAAAATATGGCACATTTCACATTTCAACTCAGCCAACCTAGCAGGTTGTACAGTAGTGTCCTCACACTGAGGTATAAACTGGATTTCACCGCTATTTCAATGCTGTCCCCTCCTCCAACCACCTGACGGCTTTTCCTCGGACACCTAAAAGAGTCACCTCATCGTCCGTACGCACCAGTCGCTTAAGCTCAGAGTCCCTTACGTTTTCACAAAATCAATCCCTTAAAACTAGGGGTGGGACGCGATCAAAAAAATTAATCGAATTAATTACAAGCGTTGTAATTAATTAATCGAAATTAATTGCATTTTAATCGCATTTCAATATTTAACGTGAGAAATATTAATTTAAGTTTGAATGATGAATGAATCAATGAACATAAGCATAAACTTCAACATCTTGTTTATTTTTCCACCAGTCTACTACACAGACCAATAGATGAGTGCAGAAAACAAAGCAAACAGTTTTCAGAACACTGGAAATTCTGACCAAAAATGTTTAATTTTGGGAGCTTTGCTCATGATATTGGAAGAATAAGAAGAAGTGAAGTAAATCAGATGTTTTTTAATACCATTTTAGATGGTAGACTTTCTTTAATTTCCCAGGCCTCTTACACAGGCATCTCCATAGTGCCTAGTGATCTTCTGCATGCTCAAAGCAAATGACTGGATCTTTCATTCATCATCTATAATATGAGCTGTCACACCAAGATAATTCTTGTTGCTAACAGAGGTCCAGTGATCCCCAGTCAGAGCTACATTTAGGGCACTCTTCACAATAACCAAATAATGTGATGCGTGAAGTATTGTAATGATCCTTAAGGGATTATTGGGTTACTGTTTCTTTAAGTTAAGTTGTATGTGCGAGTGGAAAAGTGCGCGAGGAGCGAGAGTGAGAGAGAGAGAGGATTCGGTTATTTTTCTTGAGTGAGTTCGCTTGTATTAATGTTTAAATAAAAGAGACGAGTTGTCAACAGTAAACTGTCCTGGTATTTAACCAACGTTACAGTATAAACGCCTCCGCCGCTCGTGCGAGGTGTGCGGAGTCGCGCGCGTCACTAGCGAAAGTTTAATCCAGTCTTGATTAGGTTTAATCAGTCTTAATGGTCCAATGAAGGTAATTTAAAAACCAGGACATTTCCTCACTTAAAAAAACCCCGGGACAGGATGTGAAATACGGACGTTTGTTCACCCTATCGTACTAGGAATACATTTATCAGCTAAGTGATCATTACTGACCTGCGCATTAGTACCAACATGTTTTGCGTTGAGGCGGTAACGAAGGGTGGAAGTGCTCCTGTGACAAGCGAACTCCTTCCTACATAAAATGCAAATAACACTATATTTATTTTTACTTCCATCTGGACGTTTCTTATATTTATATTTCCCATCCACCAGCGTAGCGTCTTCACTCATCTCCATCATGCTCATCTTATTGTGCGTCCATATAATCTGTATGTCTGGAACTCGTGCACTGAGAAACATTCACGGTGCAAAAGTGTCTCATGCGTTAAATGCGTTAATTTTTTTAGTGTGTTAATTTTCCTGTAATTAATTAATCGAAATTAACGCGTTAAAGTCCCACCACTACTTAAAACCTTATCAGGGTTCGTAATGGGATCACCCTTGCATTGCCTTACACTCCCTCTGTTTTCTGTCCAAAAACGATGTTGCCAATACACATAAGACTTGGTACACCCGTAAACGTCCTTTAAACATGATGACGATTTCCTCAGGACTTTCTCTAATAGCAGCCTCCTTATTTAATTTCATTATGAGCCCCCCTCCCCCCCCCCCCCTCCAGATGATCAATTATAAGCAAGGCTTTGTCTAAATCAGACATGCATCATGATTTAATACAACTTTGAACCTTGTCAAACCACTCTTCTACTGACAGGGCCCCCGCAGTGGCACTGCCAGAAAATTCGAAAAACTTTCTCTCCCATGGTAGATGAAAGGCCTGCTCTTATCATGCAGGCTGGGTATTTCCTCTAATACCACCCTCAGTTCCTCCATTTTGTACCAAAGAAAGTCCGTCATTCTCCGTTTGGTGCTGCTCCACCTGTTCCTGCAACTTCTGATGCTCGCCGTCCATGGTGGGATCATGACGGGGTCCTCTCGCTAGGAATGCCAGCTGCTTTTCTCTAAGGGCTACATATACAGTACATGAGGAACAAGAACCATTCTGGAAAAACTCTTTTATTATACAGGAAATCCCAGATATAATCAAAGGTTGTGCTCTTCAAGAAGCCCCTGCGTCTACTGCACATGTAGAGATGCTTTTTCACAAAGCTTCACAAGGAAAGCAAAACTTTATTGAGTAAGACTGCAGTCTCAACTACTCACCAATCACGGGACTGTGAAATCTAGACTGTGAGTCTAAAAGTGACAACCATATTGCTGCCATATTGCCCTCTCTTCTCAGACAAGATACATCCACTTCTGACTTCCAGCAATCCTACTACATGCCCGCTGGATCCAATTCCTTCCGCTCTTTTCCATAATATGTCAAGAGAACTCCTTCGGTTCACCTCAGCAATCATCAACAATTCCTTAGTTTTGGGTCATGTACCTACCGTGTTCAAGATGGCAAGGGTGGCACCAATCTTTAAAAAAGCAACATTTGACACCTCTGACATGAACAACTACAGACCTATCTATTTTCTATCAAAAACTCTGGAACGAGCAGTTCATGACCAATTATCTCTCTTCCTCACCCTGAACCAACTCCATGATCCTAATCAGTCTGGCTTCAAAGGGCACACTCAACAGAAACTGCCCTCAAAGCAGTGACCGAGAAGCTCCATGCTGCCAAGGCTAACAAGCTATCATCAGTTTTAATTCTTCTAGATCTTTCTGCAGCCTTTGACACGATCAACCACAACATCCTCCTCTCTGTTTTTTCTAGCCTTGGTGTGACTGGCTCTGCTTGGAAATGGTTCTAGTCAGGGGCGATTTTAGGATCTGGTCTTTAGGGGTGCCCAGCCCCCAGTGCTCACAGAGGCACATTTTTTCTCACCAATTGAGGCGAACTAGTACATTTATAAATTTTGGAGCCGTATTAGTTTTGCTTTGAGTTGTTTTCCCCTACAACATTCAATCTTAAATCAAGTACAAATCATTGTGCTTTTAGCATGTAAACTGATAAATTTAATTAACTTGAACGGTTAGTTTTTTTGTGCTTGTTTTGAGTTCAAATGACTTAAAATAGGGTAAAATTCTAAGTAAGACCGATTAAGTTCATTATACTTAAAATAAGCAAAATAATCCTAAAACTTGCAATGCCTAGTAAGTCAAAAATTCTTATCAGAGAAAAAAAGATTTATTGCCTTAAAATGACTTAATTTTACTTGTTAAGATTTTTGTTTTTTTTTGCAGTGAAGAAACATACCTTCTCACCCCAGCTCAGGTGCTGGCTGCCTCGCAGATCCAGAAATGTAGAATGTGAACAGCTAGCTTACGACCAGAACAAAATGCCAAGCTGTAGACAATTCTAGCAGCAAACAGTCGCGTGAATGTGCCAACCAATCAGAAGAGATATAGTTGATAAGTGGACTGGTCACAAGCCTCGAAGCAGGGTTGCCAGATTGGCCAGTCGAACCAAAGTATTGCGCAGGTGCAGAGCAAGTTTTTTGCATAATATAATATTTTAAAAATGTGTTGAGCCAGGGGGTGCTGAGCAACCTGACGGTGGTGCTCTAGCACCACTAAAAATACCCTAGCCTCGCCCCTGGTTCTAGTCATAGCTACAAGAACGTTCCTATCAGGTAACATGGATAGGATCCACATCCAATCCATGTAAACTCTCCACTGGAGTCCCCCAAGGCTCAGTCCTAGGCCGGCCCTCTTCTCTTCTCTTTATATACTCGTTCCCTTAGTAACATAATTTTGTCTCATGATTTCTCTCATCATTGCTATGCTGATGACACCCAGTTAATTCTTTCTTTTCCTCATTCTGACACCCAGGTGTCTGGGCGTACCTCGGCATGCTTTGCAGATATTGCTTCATGGATCACCACTTGAAGCTCAACCCTAGGAAAACTGAGCTTCTGTACATTCCAGGAACCCCAAACCCACAGAATGACCTCACAGTTTCCTTTAAGAACACATTGTTAACACCATCAGAAACTGCTCGAAGCCTGGGTGTAATGTTCGGCAACTAGTTGTCCTTCTCAACATATGTTTCAAAGCTCACCAGACCCTGCAGATTTCTTCTCTGCAACATACGGAGAATACGACCCTTCCTTTCACAGGAAGCTACTCAAGTGCTTGTGCAGTCTCTAGTAATCTCTAAGCTGGACTACTGCAATTCCCTACTTGCAGGTCTTACTCTATGGGTCATCAGACCTCTACAACTAATTCAGAATGCTGCAGCACGACTGGTCTTCAATCTCCCCAAGTTCTCACATGTGAAATTCGCCAGTGGTTGGCCCCACAGCGAACTAGTAACTCATTGAATCATAAATATAGATCAGAGGTAAATAAACCCTGAACCCTGAATAATTGGGTCTTATTATTAAGGGGTCGGGACACTTTGCACTTTCGCCCCCCGTGGCGCCGGGCCTGCTGTCTTGGCTCCAAGATTGTGGAACGATCTTCCATTAGCTGCTTGGACTGCAGAGTCCATTGCTATCTTCAAGCGTAGACAGAAGACTCACCTGTTTGTTGAGTTATTACCAGAGCACCAAATCAGCAGGTAGCACTTGCTGTTGTTCTTAAATTATATGTCTGTCCAGGCCCGTTGACAGTCTTGCTAGGGCCCGGGACAAGAAAGTCTAATGTGCCCCCCCCCGGCGCACGTCATTTGAATTTCGTCATTTGACAATATAGCCACACATCAAAGCTGTTTCTGACAGCTGACTGGTTATATACTTGACGCGTCGCGAGCGGTGCGAGGGTTCGCGTGAAAATGACGTAATCGCAGTGGCACCGACCGTGTGCGAGGGCCTCGCGCGCTGTCCATGCGAGGTCGTGCACCTCTTGACTTTTGTAACTTCGCGCGCGACGCGCTTCAGCGCAATGAACAAAGTCATGTTTGCAGGGTTCATACACCTTTATAATGTGGAATTAAAGCACTTGTACTTCACTTTAAAGGTCAATTTCAATATTTTCCAACACGTTAAACTTAATTGAGTTAAATATTTATACATTTACTCGAAATAATTCGCTTTTTATCACATTATTTAATGGTTGTTTATTTTCAAAACGCCCAATCTTAACGTCTTCACGAGAACTGTTCAGTCAGACAGCTATTTGTTGTGAAACAAAGTAGTTACTTTCAAGCATTTTCAAGTACTTTAGCCTAAATTCCAGCACTTTTCAAACCTGGAACACAATGCAACATTAAAATTCGTCAGGTAAATGTTTTCCTTTCTTTTCTGCGCTCCAGATTTCTGTATTTACTTTAACTATCCACCACTGTATTTCCCGCTGTTGTGCGGGTACCAGCCAGTTACGGTCGGTGCTGGATCAAACCATTTTCCAGTGGGATGCGGGGGTGTATGCACTTAATGGAAAATATGCAAATAGGTTAAAAAACATATATTTTAGCCATTGAATTTATTTTGAGTACAGAATTTTATATTAATGAAAGATTTCAAGATTATTTAAAAATTATAGACTTTAAATAAAAAATAAATTGCTGGGCTCTTTGATGGGCCCCCCTGGCCCTGGGGCCCGGGACAACAGACCCGGTTGTCCCCCCCTGTCGACGGGGCTGTGTCTGTCTATGGTCATTTGTGCTTCTTGGTGCAATACACTAGGTAATGACATTGACTCCTGAAGTTTAGTAGTAGTTTGACTCAAAGGTGTCTTGAATTCTAAGCCTTTACTTAGATAGTTGATTTAATGAGAGCATATTAGAGAAGTTTCATTCTTGTTCTATTTATGTATCTTCTTGAAATACTGCCCACAATCTCCACAATCCCCAGCTGTGAAAAGTCAAATGACTAGAAAACACACTGTGTACCAATGATGGGAGAGATAGCTCCATATCCTGTGTGGAACAACAGGATACAAGGAGAGGAGTCAAGAAACTCTGGACATCATAACCTATAAACAGTGAAATATACATACAGTCAGATATATGGCATATAATAGCATAACAATCCCAACTTCCCCATTATCTTGAAGGTGCTTGTCATTCTGTACTGTCTATATGAAATTATTTGACACAACAGTTTGAGGAAAGTGGTGTGCAGTTTACTGGTGGGGATGAGTCATGGTTCTAATTTTGTTTTTACGGGTAAACTGTCCCACAGTATCTGAGCAAACTGCTTCTGTGCAAAAGAAAGTCAGAAGGTTTGACGGTGTGCATGCTCTAAAACATCTGAATTGCTGTGTCATTTTAATGACAAAGTCTTTAGAATGCCTCAAATTAATTATACAAGTTAGGAACTGTCTCAGTGGGCTTTTGGTAAGTCTCCATAGCACCACTGCTGATGTGTTTCGCGTCTTGTCCAAGAACTGGGAAAAATGTTCATGTTGAGTGAAATCCTGCTAAATTCGTATAGTGCACTAGCCTGTTTGTGTTCAGTTGTGTGAGATGTTTAAACAGCCTGTGCTGAAGTAAAGTCTCATATCATCATTATGTTGGTGATCAATCTTTTATTTGTTGCCCATTTATGAGTTTCGTATACTTCATGCCTTACTTACCACACTGCACTCTTATTTTCAGTGCAAAACTAAAAAAAGCAAAGTTTTGCACTGGAAATATGGGCAGTAATTATGTCTTGGCTGATTGACTACATTTGGGGTGAGGAACAACCTTGCAAATGTGCAGTTTTGATAAGCAGCTCCTTTAATGGGTCCTAATCTGCTGAGCTCAGCTTACGCAGAGCTATATGGTCTATCCGAGAACAGTTCAGGATGAAGCAATTCAGATCCGTGTTGATTACATCCTGAGCCAAATGTTCATGGCAGAGAGAATGAAGAAATAAATACACGAAGGTGGAAAACTCAACATTGTGACGACGGAAAGTTCGAATCGGAGAGGGTGATGTTGAGGCCTGTGGCAATCTCGCAGTCCCTGGAGTACTGATTTTCCATGAGAGAGAGATGGAGGGAGATCACTTTAAAACTCAGTATATCGTTATTGCAAATGAACCACACTTTGCTCAGAGGTATACAGCATATAGTTGAACTTTAGTCTATTTGCAGTTGGTGACAAGAAGAACAAACTTAAATTATAAATAGCATAAGAATTGCAGAACAGTGCTATCCCCACATGCGGTCGTGGGTAACTTTATAAAATAAATGCCTGACCATAAAGGCTTAATAGACTAATTCAATTAGCATGTGCAAAACTCTAGTGATGGAGCAGGTGAAGAGAGCCAGTCGGTGGCTGGATGAGAAAAAAGTGTTTCTGTCACTCATGATGGCCACGCACATTATAAACTCAAGATAGGTCGTCTGGCACTGTATATGAGTGAAAGAATGTCTTTGCCTGCTTTCACGTTGCCCCACTGTGAGCTTGATTTGACTTGAGCAGGTTTGAGACGTGGCCACCACGGTTATCTGGTATCTGAGCAGGAACATGCAGACCACTGCTGTTTATGTTTTCATATCCCAGTGGATGAATGATTAGAACTGGGGTCGTAGGTCAGGGGGTCGGCCGGTTCTGGAGCAGCAGTGTTGGTCAGGCCTCACCATCAACATTCAAAGCACAAGCAGAGTGAGTCTTTCCTTACAGAACAGATTCAAAATGAATCTCAATCTTTTGCCTCTGACCACAGCAATGGCTACGTCAGAAAAAGAAAAGTACACATTATAAATGAAGAAAACTGAAGAACTGGGGGAAATGTCAATCAAGAGGTTGTTGACTTGATTACAAAGAATAGCACTGAGTCCTTAACATTCAAAGAGACCTTTATATCCCCAAACATATCCCTATATTTTCATAAGAAAATATGAACATTACACAAAAGATAGAGAAGGTCCCACTTTAAAAATAGAAATATTAGTTCTTGCCCAATTTAAACCCTAGCATCCTTACTTACTAAATATGGTGCTAAATATGGTGCTAAAATGTATCAAGCGCCATCAGACTCCAAAGAAATTTGAACAAATGTGCATCAGAAATACTGAAAAATCTGGAATCTAATGACCATAATGATCATCCAGCCGGCTGATAAAGGAGAATCAGTTGTGGTTATGAGTTTTGAGCATTTAATTAGCATAACAATCCCACTGGCTGAGACTCTATGAAATAGATGTAGGACTATATTGTCTCTGCTTTTACCATTTTTTTTAGTTGATTTGGTTCATTTCACAGATCAGAACTGAAATTCTCAAAACTGTTAATTCAGTTTCCACATCTCCTTGTCACTTGTGCACATCATAATAGCATTTTGCAATTTTGTACATTCTGCAAATGGTTATGGACAATTGAATTGTCTGCTGTTTTTTTTTTTTTTTTTTTTTTTTTTTTTGCATTATCAATTGCTTATGTCATGTTTATCAAAACATGTTCTACGGATTGTCTGTTGAGTTGTCTTACCCTCCAAAACATTTAGGCTTTAGGTCATCGCCTAGATCATTACATGCAAACGTGCTGAACAAGTTGCCATAATCTCTCAGGCATCATTTGTACATTTCTTTTTTGTTGACTGACCTAAATATTGATTGATCAAATAAAGAACTCTGAGGGAAGTTTGTTCTTTTGTAGGTATTTCATTGAGTTTTGCTGTTTGCACTAACTGTTTTGAGAAATGCACTTTTGATGTCAATGTAAACCATGATGTGAGAAATGTTCTAAATTCATTGAGAAAAACTGTAAGAGGCGATGGATAACAGAAAGAGAAAAGGCCGTTTTGATTGAGGAATGTCATAAATATTTGTATCTCGGGATCTTGTTCACGAGTGAGGGGAGGATGGAACAGGAAGTTGACAGGCGGGTCGTTGTGGTGTGTTGTGGATGCTGTACTGGACCGTCGTGGTGAAGAGAGAGCTGAGCCAAGAGGCAAAGCTCTCGATTTACTGGTCAGTCTACATTCTGTCACATATGGTCCCGAGCTCTGGGTAATGACCGAAAGAATTAAATTGCGGATTAAGTGGCTGAAACGAGTTTCCTCCGCAGGGTCTCCGGGCTCTCTCACAAAGAGTGAGGAGTACAGTCATCCAGGAGAGACTTGGAGTAGAGACACTGCTCCACCATGTAGAGAGGAGCCAGGTGAGGTGGTTCAGGCATCTTGCCTGGATGTCCCCAGGGTGCCTCCCTGATGAGGTCTCCTGGGAGGAGACCCCGGGGAAGACCCAGGTCATGCTGGAGAGATTATATCTCTCGGCTGTCCTGGGAACGTGTCAGAATCCCCCCAGAAGAGCCGTAAGAGGTGGATGGGGACACAGAAACTTGGGCCTACTTTCTTAGGCATCATGAGACCAAGATGACACCTTAAATTTGTACCTCACCATTACGAGGTTTCAAACAGGATGTTTTCAGATGGAAGTCGTCACCGAGCTTAGACTGTCACAAAGTGTCATCGGCAGGTTGCAACATGAGATACAGAGAGACTGGAAGCATCACATCCTTCGGTCACAGCTGACACCGCTCACACCGCTGACCTCATCACTGTGAACAGTTCCCGGCAGAACTAGATGATGATGCCACACAACACCAAGCACATTTAAGGGAAGTGAGAGGTCAGACCATTCTAAACCGTTTACATCAGACTGGCCTGCATGCTAAACAACCTGCAAGGCCACCTGACCACACGACCAGACACAGGAGTCATCATCTTGCGTGAGCTAGAATGAGTTTACGCTGGACGATGGACCAGTGGACCTCGGTGCTGTTCACTGATGAAAGTTGATTCAAGCTGAGCAGAAATGATGGTCACCAACGATGTTGGAGACGTCAAGGAGAGCGCCATGAATCAACCACTGTTGTCACCAGACGAGCCTTTGGTGGTGGTGGTGGTGGTGGTGATGCTGGTGGTGGTGGTGGTGGTTTTAGAGTGGTCAGGTGTGTCTAGTCAATACAGAACTGCCCTACACTTTGAGTCAAGTTCATACTACATAAATAACAGGACATTAGGCCTGTGTTGTTCACATGGTGTGAAGGGAATTGCAACAAACTACTGTACAATGAACAAACAATAAGGAGACCAAACGTGCAATAACAGCAATGGTATATTTACAATATATGGCAATAGAGACAATACAAAGGCTAAAGTACAACAGCGGTTATAAACTTCAGAAACAAATGGTGACAAACCCACAACCCCTACTTGCAAATGTACATACAGATGGATAGAACAGCAACCAGGATGTGACGACCAAAGTTTGCGTGCAAAGAAGCAAAGTCCTACACAGACATCAAACACTTCATCGAGTGACCACAACCACAGACATCACACAGCACCGAGATGAGCAACAAAATCCCACGATAGCTTTACGTCCTTCTGCTTTTTATATGGTCTGACGAGGGCGGGGACACCTGATTGGGCAATGGTCAGTACAAAACCCCAGAACAAAACACCGGACACACACAACATATAAGAGAGATGACCGTAACACGCACAACATATAAGAGAATGACCGTAACGCACAAGCTATAACAGATCGAACATGCCCTAAAATCCTGCTACTATCACATTAGCATTAAAATGTGATCGTGTTTGGAATGTCCTACCATTCATTTGACAGTGGTGAAAAGTCTGGGAATGTTTACCTGCAATATTCATGTGATCAGTGTGGTCATTAAACCAGACAGTGAGAGTAGGTACAGGCAGGTGATTCTACTACAGTATGTTATTAATGTACCTATGCCCGATCATTTTGACCATTTACATGTGTTGTTAAGAGTTCTTTTGAGAAAGATATTGTGAGAATACTAGCTCTGTGTTTCATTTCTCCAGTGCACATTTCTCCTGAGAACATCTTAGACGTAGTCTGTCTCGAATGCACACATATCGAAACACTATTGCTATTAGGGGATTGACCTGTTTGTACAGTCAGGGATTCAATCATTACACTTCCACACACTGGGACAAATCTGAAACTTCAGCTAGATGTGTGTTTCTGCTATATTACTGTTCCAGGAGGCACTGCTGACTTTGGATACAGTTATTACTGTAGTTCCACAGCTGCTTGGTGTTAGCAAGCGATTATCTCAGACCCACTCCGGCACTAACAGAGCCTACTCCAGAATGATTGGCACCCCTGGTGAAAATGAGGTAAAAAAAAAAACAGAGACACAGACAGAGAGAGAGAGAGAGAGAGACAGACAGAGACAGAGAGAGCGATGATAATCAGTTTTATCTGTCAGTAAAGTACAAGAACGACATTTATAGACAATAACTATGGCATTTATAGTTCCTATTTATTATTTACAGGATTTTTTGTCTGTTTTTCATAAAGGACAGCTCAAGTGATGAAGAATCAAATTGATTTGTATACTTCAAATGAAACTCTAAAGAATTTTAGATCTAAAGAATTTTCTAATCTAATGATTTCCTGGTTCACTGGGGTGATGAGGTGACATGATAGGGATAAACCATTAGTTTAGAAATTAATCTAGAAATTAGATTAGAAATTACACCAAATGTAAAAATGCCTACAGCAATAGCTACATTTCAAACGACCAAAGCCATGTCGAATATACATGCTAAAGAACATTTTTGCCTCCGTGATGAAGAGAATTCAACGGGCAGATTTTCTCCGAAGGTCAGAGCTGGAGAGTTTGAGGAGTTAGTTTCGTCCTGGCATCAGCTCTGCTCGAGATGGCCACTCTATAATTACACACCACTGCCATGACAGCAAACTCTCGCCATGCTTGCCAGAAAAGAAACTTCTGTGTTTGCCAAACCGCAGATGTAAGTTGGAGTTTGTTAAACTTTACTGGAGCTTTGAATGGATGAAATGATGAAATCAAAACAGATTAGATCCTGACGTGAATATGGTATAGAGACAGTGTAGAATTCTGCAGAAAAATGAAGCTAATCTTACATGGTGGTGGAGCTGTGATGGACTTTCTGCATCGTGACATGGCATTGTGGATTAAAATTATGTCAAATATCAGGAGACGATGGCTTTTCGCCAGGAGGCTAACACTAGGTACACGTCCAGTAGGATAGTGATCTAGTGCACACTTCCCCAAGTCCACACGACAAAGGGTCACAATACAGGTTTTAAATTCAATACAAAAAAACGTGAGGCCAGGCTAATTCACCGCTGGCCTTTTTGCTAAGCTGTTTGATGTTTACATTTCACCCGATAAACAATGTTAGAAGTGTAATAACCGAACTCTCACAGTCTCACAGTCTCTCACATATGGCTTGGCTGAGGCCCGTTTGAAGCTAAACTCTAAACGCTAGCCAGTGTTTTGTGCTGTAATGGCCGCCGTGTCCTAGTTGCAGGTCACTTTTCCTTCCTGCTGCTCGTGTGAGGATCAAACTCTTCCCCATCTGAGCTGCTGCCGTGGTCCAGCGTTCACCGGACCCACCCAATCCTGTCCTCCCTTACAGTAGCACCACCTGCTAGGATCACACAATGCAAGACAAAAAAGAACTACACCGCAATAAAAATGTGATTTCCATGCTTGAACCAGTGAAACCTCAATTTCACAAAAATTATCAGTGTTTATGTGACCTGAATGATTCATCAAAGCACGAAGATGAATACTGAATAATGAGCACGAAGCAGCCCATGTATGATATGGTGACCATATTTTTATTTTGGAAAAACAGGACACCTTGGAGTGCGGTTATACTGTGGCATGCACTCACTTAACATAGGCCCACGTAATCCTACAATAACATGATATCTACAGTTGGTTTATTAAAAAGGCTTTTCAGTGAAAGTCAACAACAAAAACTCCAATAACAAATGATATTCCAATGAAAGTAATTTAAAAACCAGGACATTTCCTCACTTAAAAATAAAAACCCCGGGACAGGACGTGACATACGGACATGTCCCGGGGAAAATACGGACGTTTGGTCTCCCTAATGTATGAGACAGAAATAGTGCTAACCCAAGCACACATCAAAAGAGAAGCCAAGCCTGACCATGCCACAGAGCGCAGCACAAACCCAGATGGACACCACTCACATACTCATTCACTTCAGCTCTCTGCATGGCCATGGCAACCAAACAAACCTCACCTAATCATACCATCACCCAGGATTGTTGACATATATTTAGAAAGGTCAAAGGGCGCCCTCTGAATATTTTTCTGTAAGCATAAATAAATATTTTTAGGTCATCACTCCTTTTTCTTTCTCCTACTCTTTTCTTTTTGTTTATTTGCAAAGCCATTATTGGTGAACTGCCCCTCTTTCTCTCTGTCTGGCCTACACCCACACAAGGTCAGTCCAGTCTTTCCACAAACACAGGCAGAACTTGACCAAGCGTTCTTGACACTCCCTGGACCAAGAATGGACATTTTCCATAGGTAGCTCTTCCTATAACTCTCAGTGTTGTACGCATATTGTATTGCATGTGTGCATTCTGTATTATATGTTATGTTTGTTTACATAACTATAATAGCCATGCCACTCTAATCGCTGTAATAACTCTTTAAACTGATTATTCCTGCTGTACAGCCTCTGAATTTATTGGGTTAAAGGGGGTCGAGACACCATCATATCCGCTTCAATTATTACCGGACGGGACATTCCGTCTCAGACAGCCCAGCAGTAGCGACTTTTCTTACAATACGGACCATTTCGCAACCTAACCATGTGTACCGGAGATTTATTACAGAAAACCTAAAGGATAAACTTACCACATTTCAGGATCCGTTTGAATAGCTGTAAGACTTTTTAAATCTCTCTGAGAAATTGAGATGACCAGCGTTAGACCACGTACTTAATTCCGTGATGTTTCTCATTGTTAAATGTGCAAAGATTATGTTGAAAGACGTAGAAAGTATGCTTGTATTTAGTGGTCTCGTTATTTTTGTACAGACTGTTATGTTGATTTTACTTTTGAATGACAGACTGCTTACCGTATTTTTTATTTATTAATCACACAAATGAACAAAGTCTTTGCGTACTTGTCCAGCAGACAAGATTGAGGCGAAAACTAAAAACCTATCAAACTGTTCGATTAATATGAATTAATATTAATGTTTTAAGAGTTAACGTGTTATTCGGATATTTGGACATGTTTAGTTTTAAATGATTGATAAATATAACAATTTGCTTCTTTTATTTAACCAGGAAAATATGTTGAACTAACCTCTCAACTTCGACGTGGTCCTAAGAGACATCGTGGGATAAAGTACAAATACACTGAGTGTCTAAAGCCAAAACAGGCTGACCGGTGAATTCTCACCTGCTCAGTCCGTTTCATTCTCCTCAGAGAGTTCTTCGTTCGGTGATTTCCAATACTCTACCGCCACCTGCTGGAACAACTCGAGCACGGCAGCAATGAGAAACCCGGTCATTCTGGAGCATTACAATCACACCGGAAAGATGGACAATCGCAAGGAAAGTACTTTAGATGCCGAAAAGGTGGTTTTCCTGGTTATATGTAGCTTTATTGTAGTCGAAAACCTGGTAGTCCTAATAGCAATATGGAAAAACCACAAATTCCATAATCGCATGTACTTCTTCATTGGAAACCTGGCGTTGTGCGACATGCTGGCCGGAGTGGCGTACACAACAAATCTGCTGATGTCAGGCGAGAGGACGCTGCACCTGACCACAGCCGAGTGGTTCATGAGGGAGGGGAGCATGTTTGTGGCCCTGGGGGCCTCTGTCTTCAGTCTGCTGTCCATAGCCATAGAGAGGCACCTCACTATGATTAAGATGAGGCCCTATGACTCCAGTAAGAAATACAGGGTGCTGCTGTTGTTAGGCACGTGCTGGCTGATCGCCGTGGCTCTGGGCTCTCTGCCCATCCTGGGGTGGAACTGCCTGGACAACCTGCCCGACTGCTCCACCATCTTCCCGCTGTACTCAAAGAAGTACTTGGGCTTCTGCGTCGTGGTCTTCACGGTCCTGCTGGTCACCGTGGCGGCGTTGTACACCCGCATCTACAAGCTGGTCAAGTCGAGCGGGCGCAAGGTGACCCAGCACGGCAGCTCGGAGCACTCCATGGCCCTGCTGCGCACCGTCCTCATCGTCGTGGGCGTCTTCATCGCCTGCTGGATGCCCCTCTTCGTCCTCTTCCTCCTCGACGTGGTGTGCGAGGTCAGGAGCTACAACGTCCTGTTCCGGGCGGACTGGTTCATCGCCCTGGCCGCCCTCAACTCCGCTATGAACCCCGTCATCTACACGCTGGCCAGCAGGGAGATGCGCAGGGCTTTCCTGGCCGTGGTGTGCGGCTGTCTGCCCGAGCGGACCGCCCCGGAGGCCAGCAGCAGGAGCAAGCCCAGTTCCAGCCACAGCCACAAGCCCGCAGACGAGCAGGAGACCCCTGAGACCGTAGCCCCACAAACGCCCCTGAGGAAGGGGCCTCACAACCACGGAGGGCAGTGCTGAGACTCCCGGAGCCCCAGGTGTGTGAACATAGTCCCCATCACCAGAAGGGCCGGTATTTAAGACAGAGCTTCGCTGCTCTCTCACACTCTGTATTTGTCTACGCCGCAGGGGCAGTTATGTTCACACGCGTACATCCCTCTAAAGAACACAGGCCAGAACAGACAGGGCCTGGGCCTTGGGCTGAAGAAGAGGCAGATGGTGACACACTCCTGAGATTGTATTGACAGAACAGCACAGGCTGGTCCGTGGCTCCAAACCAAACCCTAACGCTGCCCTTCAGTGATTCATGAACACCAGCTCGGCTCTGGTATTCCCAAAGCACACCGGAGTCCTGCTGGGGCTTCAGCTTTGTGACTAACACTGAGATGCAGAGGAGGAATTGGGTGTTTCAGCAGCTCCCATTTGAAACTTTTTAATGAACGTTGAGCCTGGCCGTCTCTGCCTCAGCTGAGGAAACAGATGATGTCCTGGAACAAGATTCATGGACAATAGTATAACCTAAACTAGTAAAACTTTTAACCAAGTCTCTCTCTTTAAGGCTGTTCTGTGCTCTGGGGAAAAAAACTGCCCTTGGAAATGTTATAATTTTCCTGCCCATAAGTAGACCTCACCACAGAGAGCTGGCAGAGAATTATAAAGCGGGAAGTGTGTGGGGGTGGGGGTTGGGGGTGGGGGTTGGGGAGGGGGTTTGCCTCCATTTGCCTCCTTCTACTTCAAGTAAAGTTTCCATTTTAGGACACAAACCAGCAGCTTGAGGAGAACACAGTAGTTCCTCACACACCAGATCCAGGGCAACACGTTCAGCTGATACTCAGCGATGCACTTCAAGTCCACGTTCAGCTGTGGGCACCGTCCACACAGCCAGCCACCGCAGAACGGGCCTGTTCGGTTCATCTGAGGGAGAGCTAAAGACAGTCAAAGTCAAATTGTGTTGAACTCAACCTCATGTTGCATAGCAAACCTTTCTTCATGGCACACGTCGGACCCAACAGACACGACAAAGTCCTGTTTGTGTTTCCAGATTTACTGCCGAGCGACCAAGTTATTTATAAACAAGTTTAACACACTTGTGTTTTTGCTTTTTGTAAATATTCTGTTTTGAAATTAAATGTGCCATATTTGTCAAATGTGATTTTCACCTAAATCGAAATTTGTCCTCCGCATTTACCCATCTGTGCAGTTAGAACACACACACACACACTAGTGATTACTAGGGGGCTGTGTTGCGTGCACGTGCCCAGAGCGGTGGGCAGCTCTAGCCCGGCGCCCGGGGAGCAGTTGGGGTTAGGTGCCTTGCTCAAGGGCACCTCAGTCATGGCCTCAGGCCTGGGAATTGTTTGTATGCACTATGTAAGCATGATTTACATATTTATCAGAGTCTGTAGTGAAGGATTTAGCAGCTATATATTGACACAATATGTTTACATGGAAATTAATTAATAAAAATTAATAAAAGAAATATAAATGCTCAACCCCTGTATCATACTGTTTGGTTAACGATCAGGTCTGGTGACCCAGATTAATGTTGGAGATTAACAGTAGGTGGTCAGTCAGCTCAGCCTGGTTTGGTATATTTTCTTTTGTAAAATGGAGAGAGAAAAGGAACCTTTGGTTAAAACATGATCACATAGGGAAGTTCTGGTCATCAAACCCAATTGCACAGTTACCCGCAGTTCTATGAGGATCTTATCATTGTTTTTCTAATCAGAAATTATCACTTGCAGAAGATCAGAAAGATTTTCTAATGATAAGGGATCCAGCATTTAGAGTGGGTTATATGCACAGGGGGTAAGAGAGACAGGGAAGGAATTCAGAAAGAAGACTGTGGAAGATTGTGGTGCTATCTGCAGAAGTAGGGTGGAGCAAACGTGTTGTACCTGGGGAGTGTTCCATATAACGACCATAAGGATAATGGAAGTGTATTGTAGATCTGGGTGATTGGGTGGATCATTTGAATTACCATTATGGGTGATTTGATTCAGCAGTAAAAGATGCCAGAGACAGGACTAGTGATCTAATGTGCAACCTGTTTGCTGACTGGGGTGCTGATACAGAGCTAAAGTACAGTGTACCTAGAACCTGGAGTCATGAGCTCTAAAAGGCTTTTACACAGTTTTTCCCATTTCTGCTCAATGTGTTTGCTCTTCTGATGAACTCATGGGTGTGTTCAGTAGTTACACCTGTGCCTGATCTTCTGATGAACTCATGGGTGTGTTCAGTAGTTACACCTGTGCCTGATCTTCTGATGAACTCATGGGTGTGTTCAGTAGTTACACCTGTGCCTGATCTTCTGATGAACTCATGGGTGTATTCAGTAGTTACACCTGTGCCTGATCTTCTGATGAACTCATGGGTGTGTTCAGTAGTTACACCTGTGCCTGATCTTCTGATGAACTCATGGGTGTGTTCAGTAGTTACACCTGTGCCTGATCTTCTGATGAACTCATGGGTGTGTTCAGTAGTTACACCTGTGCCTGATCTTCTGCACCCGCTCGTCTCCCGGCCACGTGTACGCAGAGAGTGTTCAGTAATCATCTCTGTGCTTGTGTTAGAGATTGGCTGAACACAGTGCCGCTCACACATAAACCACATCAGGGTTCTGAGAACGCAACCCTTATTTTAGTGAACTCAGAAGCTAAACTGAGTTCTGTCTAAATATTTCGCACAGGTTTAGTTTATTGATTTTGGTTCAACTTTTAAGGTAATAGGCTGATATCCTTTTAGACATCGAGGATGTATACAGTGGATTAGAGATTTCCTCACAGATCATTCTCAGAGTTCTGATGAATGAGACCGATTCAGACGAGAGTGTTGTAAACACCCAACCTCCACAAGGTGGCGTGCTTTCACCTCTACACAAACAAGCGGACAGCAGAAAACATGACGTTGCTTACTCTCCTATGTATGGTGTCTCTTTCATGTATGTCACAGCACTGTAAATTGGGGGGAAGTATCGGGAATGACAGATATTGACAACACAGAATTGTGTATGAAGCTAGTGACAGGGAGGGAGTTGAACAGCTGAAGATTTCTGATTCAGATTTTAAATGAAAATTCAGTAGATGTTTTAACGAAAGCTGAGCATGATCTGTTGTTAATTAGGCAATTAAAAAGCTTTGGAAAGACGTGTTGGAGATCTTTTTTATGATAACATGGTTTGGAAATCTAAATGTACAAAATAAAAGTGTGTTTTCCAAGGTAGTCACTTGTGTTGGAAAAGTGATTGGTAAGGCACAAACACATTTTAGTGTGTTTATTAAGAGATATTTAGTACTTAATATCTCTTTGATGAGGAAGGTATCTGACAATAAGAAAAGGCCCTTCTCACCCTCTCATTGTAGAATGTGAATCATTTGCGTCTGGCTGATGATTTTTGAACCCAAGAGCTACCAGGAACATTTCTGAATGTCTTTTTGTCCGGCAAAGCTTTAAATATTTTAGAGTAGTATACATGAGCGGTACCGAAAGATGACAAAGATGGTGTTCTGATTCTCAATTGTCTTGCAACACTATTACCTGTTGAATGTTTTATGTTTTTATGTGTCATTAAACTGTTAACTGAACAGTTGTAGTGCACCGCTTTACAAAGGGACACTTGGCTACATCCATTTCATCCATAAATCCATTTCAGATTTTGCTGTTGCCAGTGGAGAACTGGCGCCCTCTGCTGGACGCAAGCGTGACGTTCATGTGGACTGGCTGGTTTTTTGGCAGCCGGTCCTTCCTGCTATTTGGTCTTGTACTGGGAAATTCAAACTCTTAAAACCAGGATATTGTGATATTGGGATATTGTGCTGTCCAGTTTCATGCTTTTCCTGCTCTAACAGCTCCGACACAGCCACTTTGCATGATACACCATAGACAATCTGAATCTGTGAAGGGCTGTTTGAGTTAAAGATAGAAACCCAGGCCCCTGTACGTCTGTGTACTGACAGTGAACCGTACTAAAGCGTTGAACTGTATATCGTTACATATCTGTGACCATGTACAAACACACAAAAAATAACAGAAGAAATATTACTATTGTTAATCTGCTTGACGCATCGTGGCATTGTCTGGCAACAAATGTTTATAACCAGATAACATAGCAGGAACGGAGTCCTGCAGCACTAAGGACTGGTGAACAAGAATACGGTTTAAAATGAGCAATGAAACAGCCACTACACTGACACCTAGTGGCCGGACGTGTCAGAGATTCTGTACTAAATCATCCATTTTAAACATGGACGCTTCCATGTGAGGCGCCAACTCGAATTGCTTCATTAAGGGACTAAAGCAATCTGATTCATCATCTAATGTGAACTGCACTTTAGAAACAAATAGAAATAGCAAATCACTTTAATATTTATTCTTTGTAACTTTCTGGTGGTAAAGGTGGTCAGATTGCTCCTTTAAAATAGCATTTTATTGCACCGTATTCCCGTGACTTGTAATCACGCGGTCACGTTGAGCGGCGGTTTAACCGGTTGAACTGAGCAGAAAGGCCAATGGTACAAACAAAAAAGTAACGACTTTATGGACAGAAATCGGCCAAACCAGCTCTCCTCCCCAACCTCACTCACGGTTTAGGAATTACGGAGTCGGTCAACTGTCATTTAGCAGTTAAAATGCGATTAACCAAAAATATGTAGGACTCATTTTCTTATATTCATATATTAGAATCAGAAATATCTACAGGACTAGGCTACAGGAAAACCCTTGACTTTATAACCTTTTAGGTTCACTGCGACCTTCAAACCCAGTTGCTGAACTAAACCAGGTCCACTTGTTTGCCTGCAGAGATACAGTGTTGAGGTACAATTGTACCAGATAAACACGTGGATGAAAATATCTAAATATGTTAATGTGCCACGTCTGCACGACCAAACACACTCGTCTTTCTGTTTGAGTCTATTAACAGTTGATTATAAATCAAACTGGGTTGCATCTCAGTGTTTTATATCCAAAATATTTCTGGGTAGGGGTGTGGATGCGGTGTAAATATGATAATTTCTGCTTCTTCAAATTAGGACCAAGAGATTTTCACATAATCCCTAAGGGAAGCATAAATACACTTTAGTAATAAAAGGTATACTGAGACCTTTTTAGCATTCGTGAAAACAAATAATTTCATTTGAAACCATTATCTGTACAGCCAAAATCCACTCTCAAAAACATGTGACCTCATTGGTTTTGGCTAGCAGGTTTTTTTTGTTTTTTTGTTTTTGCATGTTTTATGTCATTACATTCATATTGTGCGTCCAGTGTGCGATTCAGAAAAGCTCACAATATTCAGTAGGTGCTTAAAATTAAGGATCAAAACAACCTTATATGAAAATAACCGTTTTGCCTATGCAAATACTCGAGCTTTGGAGTACAAGCCCACTGTCTGCTGCATCATGTAACCTCCTGTTGAATATTCATAAATGCAGATTATTATTACACATTAAAAAGCTTTTTTTTTTACATGAATAACTGGACATGGATGCTGCATAGGTAAATGATTAGTTTCATATTATCGCCTTAATGAAAGTCATAAACAGTAGGTGTACTTTTGTAACATAACTGTGATTTACTTTGGAAAGACTTGTCAAGTACTGTGGTTAGCTTTCCTTCAAATAAGGATGCACACTATGAAAAATCTAATCCATGGTTGGCACTGTGCATAAAAACATTGGCAAGCATCCTTGTTAACAAACAGACAATCTAAAACACTTGATTCACTAAAGTCATTAGCATGCGCAGAGTTTCTTAGCTTGCGCAAAACCAAAAACACAGTCAGTGATTGGGTAATAACTTTTTGAGCATCCAATCATCGATTGTGTTACTAAAATTTCCTTTGCTAACAATTTTAATATCTACTAATTACCTTAGTAAATCTGAGCTTACGTGTTGGTTGTGCTATCCATTTATAATTGTTTAAATTTAAATTATAATATCAATGTATTTGTTTTTTAAGCCCACAATCAAGTCATGAAAGCCATAAGTGATATAAACATCCATGGTATAAAATAAGCCCTGAACATATTAACTACACACCTTTACAAGTTTAAAGAAGGAACCAAATTCAGTAAGTGTTGGGAAAAGCATAACTATTTTACACAGGGCGCAAACACAAGCACCTCTCAGAGGGCCCGAGGAACTAACAATGACCACAAGAACAGGTACGTTTTCAAATCATGCGGATGCTTTGCCAAAGACTGAACATCATAGAAAAGTGTCAGTACTTTTAAAGCTGTGTGTGTGTGTGTGTGTGTGTGTGTGTGTGTGTGTGTGTGTGTGTGTGTGTGTGTGTGTGTGTGCAAGATGTGTGTGCGGGTAAGCATGTTTGTGTGCGAGCAAGTGTGTGTGTGTGCATGTGTGTTTGTGATTACTGTTAAAGCAAATATTTGATATCTTCCTCCATAAAAACAAACCCCAACAGTGATTTGATAGAAGCCTACCAAATGATCTCTCACACAAGCCGCAGTTAAAGAACAATTCCTAAAATAGTTCAATATAAACAACTTTTTTCTCAAATATTTGTTTCTCCTCTAACTCTTAACAACATACATGTGAATCCTGTTGTGCTTCATAGACAAAACTAAAACTGTTTAGGTTATTCTAAAATACTTTTTTAAATCTTATCCCTCCTGGAGGTTGACTTCCTTGTCATCTAAACTACATTTGCCTTTTTAGTTTAAAACACCAAATCAACGCATGTCCAAATGCACCTATGTCTTCTCAAAAAATATAGAATTTCAGTCATCACAGCAAAATAATTATAACAGTTCTATAAATCAGGTGTCATCTTTATACCCACAGATCTCTTACATGGTCCAAACTGATCAGATATGAATCTCACTGCTGTTTCACTGACCACATCCACTGGCATTTTCCCATAACTGTCAGAACTCGTCAAATATCCTTCGGTGTATTCATATCATCACGGCGTTATTCTTCAAGTATTAGGGTTGGGGGGGGGGGGGGGGGGGGGTGCTGACACAGCTCTGCTCATGCAGGTGTTTTGAGGGGAAATCACTGTTTTCTTTCCACGGGCTGCTTCAAGCACAGTTCACTTCCTGCTGAGACGATTGGTAGGTTGTTGTCACGGTGATGACCAATCAGGTGGCTGATGCTCTCGAATATGTGATCTTTAGTTCGTACCTTTGGAAGATAAAAGATTAAATTGGCATTCTTTTTTGCATCAACGTGACATAAGTTAAAGTTTGTTTTACTTTAGATGCTGGTAAAAATGAATATTGGGGTTAGTTAACAGTTGTAGGATGAAACTGAAAGAAGCATTAAAATATACTGAACAAATAGAGAAAACACAAACACACACACCCACCCACTCTCTCTCACACACACACGCACACTCTCACACACACACGCACACTCTCTCTCACACACACACCCCCCCCCACACACACACACACACACACACCCCCTCACCGTTCCCTCCGGGTCCACCAGCAGCAGGTGTTTGGTCAGCCCGTTGTGCATGCCCGTCAGCACGTACGAGCCCGGGTTTGTGGCGCTCTTCCGCACCAGGAAGTCTCCATCATTCAGCAGCATCTTCTCGGCCTGCCGGCGGTTCATCTCGCCGTGGTACCACGCCTGGACCTCCAGCTCGTCCGGGTCGCGCAGAGCCGTCGTACGCACCAGCAGCGGGCTGCTGTTGTCCACCGACGCCACCTTGTGGAGCGCCGAGGGGGGGGCGGGCCCTGCTGCACCCCCCACACTGGCAGGCTGGGACAGGATGGCGTCTTCAAAAGGCTCTGCAGGACAAACGGAATCAGGAATGTGAACCAGACGTTTGAACTTCATATCTGAGAGTTTTATTTTATCTGAGAGTTTTATACATTTTTCATCAGAACTTTTTGATCTGAATGTCTTCATGCCCTATAGTGTTTTTATATCATCCTATATACACACAATTAGTAAACATGTCTATAGTTACATCTATTTACATAATGTATGTACTTTATCTGCATATGCATGTATTTTGAATTTTTTTATCTATAAGCAAATACTGTAGTCTACTCCAAGATACTACGCTTGCTCAATCCAAGCTGTTCAGCCTCATTTCCAGGATTCCTAAAGACACGAGACATGCGGATAACCCTCCGACCCCATGAACATGTCTCACTCATGTCGAAGAGGTCCTTCCTGGGACCGTCCCTGGGGGCGGAGCTACACGTGGGCTCACACGCCCCCTCTGCCTCGCCCTGCAGCGCCGCCCGCACCTGCGTGTCGATGTGCTGCGTGTTCACGTACGTGGGTGCCTCCCCGGGTTTAGGCATCTGACCTTTGACCTCAGGCAGACTATATATGTCGCAAGACCCTGAACAGAGCCAGACATCAGCATGTATGTTTATTTGACATGGTTAACAGTTTGACTCTTCACTAAATGACTGTAACCCACTGGGTACATTAAATAACCATAACCCACTGGGTACATTAAATAACCATAACGCACTTGATACATTAAATCACTGTAACCCACTGGACAGATTAAATCACTGTAACCCACTGGGTACATTAAATAACCATAATGCACTTGATACATTAAATAACCATAATGCACCTGATACATTAAATAACCATAACCCACTGGACACATTAAATAACCATAACGCACTGGGTACATTAAATCACTGTAACCCACTGGGTACATTAACCATAACACACTTGATACATTAAATAACCATAATGCACCTGATACATTAAATAACCATAACCCACTGGGTACATTAAATCACTGTAACCCACTGGACACATTAAATAACCGTAACCCACTGGGTACATTAAATAACCGTAACGCAGTTAATACATTCAATCACTGTAACCCACTGGACCCATTCAATCACTGTATCCCACTGGACACACTCATTCACTGTATCCCACTGGACACACTCATTCACTGTATCCCACTGGACACACTCATTCACTGTATCCCACTGGACACACTCATTCACTGTATCCCACTGGATGGTTACATAAAAAATCCAAAACCCACTGGGTACAGGGTACTGCTATACTGATACTGGGTATATTCAACAAGCTGCAAACAAGAAAAAAAAGGAGATGGAGAGAATACGGAATGAGAGATGGAGAGAATAAGGAAGACAGAAGAGAGAGGAGAGGTGGAACTCTACCTTGCTGGATGAGTACTGGCCTGCCCTGGTAGTACGTCTGCTCCTCTCCCACCTCCTGTGATGAGAGAGAGAGAGAGAGAGAGAGAGAGAGAGCGGAGAGAGAGAGAGAGAGAGAGAGAGAGAGAGGCATGACTCACCCCCTCCATAATAAAGCACACGCTCTGCACCACTGAAACCACAGGCTGCAGCCGTAATGCACTGCAAATAAGACCTTATGTAAGCAGGAGGCAGCACACTTGCTATATGTGTTATCGTCTCATTTCAAGTGGACAAGGGAGAAAGCAGGTCTGGGGTCAGGAGTTTTGGCGTTTCAGTGGAGATATTTGTTAACTAGAAGCTTCTTCTACGTGTTTTGTTGGACTCTATAGCTGATCTATTGCCATGGACAGTTTATCCCATGTTAGCCTCGAGCTCTTTAAGAGTGGACCTCTGACCATGGGGCCACCATTGGCTGGATTCTTCTGGGGGAAAGATCACTCTCACCCAGGCAGCGACACAGACACAACAAAATTCTCCAGTAACATTGCTGTATCTGGTAAACTAGGGCCAGCTTGAAACCTGCCATCCCACTGTTACCATCTCAATGCTGTGTGGATATGTGACCTGCCACTACAACACGATCTGCTCACAAGTGCCCCTGTAATGAAGCCCTGACACACGATCCACAGTGTAGAGGGTGACTAACAAATGTTTCATTCAGATTCTGAAAGAGGCTGAAAATGTCTCTGTAATGGACAGTAATGTAAACGGTCGCCGACGTCAGCAAAGCCAGACATCAGGAAACTGAACCAAGGGTTTACCTGGTAAAGGAAGCCAAAGTCTTTCTGTGAGATTACATTGAAACAATGACGATGTAACAAAGATAGATACATGTTAATCATTTCCTTTGTTATAGGTCACCAAATGTAATTAGATATTCTCCACTGGGTGTTACTGCATGGCTAGTCAAGGCATATGAAGGCCAACCTGAGCCCTCCTACTGATTCTAGATCAGTGTGTACATAGATATGTGCGCTTGGACCTGGGGTCAGCTGGTGTTGTATGTCAAAGACCAAAGACATGTTAATGCCAGCAAAGCAGTCCTAAATCAGCCTGAATCAATCAGAGACAGAGGCAAGACGTTAGTGCTGTCTCACTCAAGCACTTTGTTGCTACGAGGAAGAAAGCAGCCCGACACTTAGAAACGAGAACAAGCTTGTGAGACCATAAAAGACAGTAGTGCAGTCACGACGAAAAAAGCGCTGAACAGATCAAGAATATTATCCAGGACAGAGACACCAATGTGTCAGAGACTGTACTAGAAAAAGAAGAATACCTCGGCGTGACCTTAGAGTGCCACCGGAAGACACAACACGAAGTTTTAAGAACAGCAAGGCAAGGTTACAGCTTGCTAAAAATGACACAACAACGCCTGTAGTTCAGTGAATTATGGGCAGACACGATGAACTGTTATCAGCCTCCGAGAACCACGAAGAAGAGTGGTGGAGGAGGAGAAGGAGAAGGAGAAGGAGAAGAAGAAGAAGAAGAAGAAGAAGGAGAAGAAGAAGAAGAAGGAGGAGGAGGAGGAGGAGGAGGAGGAGGAGGAGGAGGAGGTGGTCAGGAAATAAAGTGCTTACCACCACAACTTTATTTAAGATGAACGAAATTAATTTTGTCCCCTGAAACGAACACGCTGTGCATGAAAAAATCATGCATATGTGCCTCAGCTACTCGTAGATATAAACACGGATGAATCAAAGGTGTTTATGGTCACTTTTTTTCCAGATCAAATGCCAAAGATTTCAGAGCCAGAACTGCAGTTACGTCACTGCCCAATTACGCAAACTGTACAGCTAAATGAAGAGTCCATATGCTATAAAGACTGTGCGCATCAAGACGAATTTCTATGTTAGTTCGTTTATATTAGACAGTAGATTTGCTTGGCAAAGGAGACCTGGCTGCTCTCTGACGTCTGATTGGTTAGTCGAGCATCAATAAAGCCACCGGGCGGGGGCATCTTGCCAGGGATGTTGTTGTAATAAGGATGATCTGGAGGTTCCTCCTCTTCCTCAGTCCACGAAGGTTCCTCCACACTGAGAACCCTGGCAGAAACAGACAAATCGAACAGAGAGAGAGAGAGAGAGAGAGAGAGAGAGAGAGAGAGAGAGAGAGAGAGAGAGAGAGAGAGAGAGAGAGAGAGAGAGAGAGAGAGAAAGTCCTGCTTAAGGAAGCCTGATAAAGTCTCTCACACATCCTCTTTTGGAATGATAAATAAAATGACCTTGATCTGAATATATCTTAATGCCACATCAGGTTTCTGATAACACACTGAACGATCTCCACTTTCTTTAAAATCCAATAAAACCTTTAATGACATTGATGACTGCCAACTCTGTCTGAAGAATAACAGACCAGTGATGCAGAGAGAGGAAGGTTTGGTTGTGTCTGTGTCTTTATAAGATACTGTCTGTTCTGGTAATGCCCAAACTTGCACTAACAAATAGCCCATGTAACAGGAACGAGGCCCGAGGTTCCCAGCCTGGCCCTGATCGGCCACCCAGCGTGGGTCAGCCAGGTGTGCTGAGCGGGACACTCACCTGTCGTGGACCGCAGGAAGCTTGCTGGGAGGACACTGCAGATACTGCTGGAAGCGCAGGTCAAACGCCTGGCCTATCGTACAGATCACGTCCTGGGCCAGACCGTCCCAACACTCCAGTATGTGGCACGCTGCGAGATATGCAAAATACCAACACACACACACACACACACACACACACAGACATACACACATAGACATGCACCCAACCAGAAGTATACAAACACAGACACACACACGGACACATACAAACAGATCATGCACACAACCAAAAGTGTACACACACACACACACACACACCCACACCCAACCAGAAGTATACACACACACACACACACACACACACACACACACACACACACACACACACACACACACACACACACAAAACCCACAGACATACACACATAGACATGCACCCAACCAGAAGTATACAAACACAGACACACACACGGACACATACAAACAGATCATGCACACAACCAAAAGTGTACACACACACACACACACACACACACCCACACCCAACCAGAAGTATACACACACACACACACACACACACACACACACACACACACACGGATTAGAAGGATTAGATATCAGCAGATTGCCAGGGAAAACGGAAGTCAGTTTGCTGACTCATTCCCCACACGGCACTCATTACTGGACCTCCCCCCTGACGTCATCATGCATTCTGAAGGGGGGGCATTTTCAACCGTGGTCTCTGCAGCCTGTACAGGATGTCAAAGACACATGAAAGGAGGGAAAGAGACAGCAGTAGCTACAATCGATTTGTCCTCCGCCTAACTAGCTAAATATGGCCACACAAGATCAATCAAACCCTTTCATTTTTAAATACAGATTTGCAGACTATGAAGACTAACCATATTACCACAACTCCACCCCCACCCTAAAACACCCTGATATTACTGCTACAACACAACTCCACCCCCACCCTAAAACACCCTGATATTACTGCTACAACACAACTCCACCCCACCCTAAAACACCCTGATATTACTGCTACAACACAACTCCACCCCCCCACCCTAAACACCCTGATATTACTGCTACAACAACTCCACCCCCACCCTAAAACACCCTGATATTACTGCTACAACACAACTCCACCCCCCACCCTAAAACACCCTGATATTACTGCTACAACACAACTCCACCCCCCACCCTAAAACACCCTGATATTACTGCTACAACAACTCCACCCCCACCCTAAAACACCCTGATATTACTGCTACAACAACTCCACCCCCACCCTAAAACACCCTGATATTACTGCTACAACACAACTCCACCCCCACCCTAAAACACCCCGATATTACTGCTACAACACAACTCCACCCCAACCTAAAACACCCCGATATTACTGCTACAACACAACTCCACCCCCCCACCCTAAAACACCCTGATATTACTGCTACAACAACTCCACCCCCACCCTAAAACACCCTGATATTACTGCTACAACACAACTCCACCCCCACCCTAAAACACCCCGATATTACTGCTACAACACAACTCCACCCCAACCTAAAACACCCCGATATTACTGCTACAACACAACTCCACTCCCACCCTAAAACACCCCGATATTACTGCTACAACACAACTCCACCCCCCCACCCTAAAACACCCCGATATTACTGCTACAACACAACTCACTGCTACAACACAACTCCACCCCCCCCACCCTAAAACACCCCGATATTACTGCTACAACACAACTCCACCCCCCCCACCCTAAAACACCCTGATATTACTGCTACAACAACTCCACCCCCACCCTAAAACACCCTGATATTACTGCTACAACACAACTCCACCCCACCCTAAAACACCCCGATATTACTGCTACAACACAACTCCACTCCCACCCTAAAACACCCTGATATTACTGCTACAACACAACTTCACCCTCACCCTAAAACACCCTGATATTACTGCTACAACACAACTCCACCCCCCCACCCTAAAACACCCCGATATTACTGCTACAACACAACTCCACCCCCCACCTAAAACACCCCGATATTACTGCTACAACACAACTCCCCCCCACCCTAAAACACCCCGATATTACTGCTACAACACAACTCCACCCCCACACCCTAAAACACCCCGATATTACTGCTACAACACAACTCCACCCCCCCACCCTAAAACACACCTTGATATTACTGCTACAACACAACTCCACCCCCTCCCACCCTAAAACACCCCGATATTGACTGCTACATACACAACTCCACCCCCACCCTAAAACACCCCGATATTACTGCTACAAACACAACTCCACCCCCCCCACCCTAAAACACCCTGATATTACTGCTACAACACAACTCCACCCCCCCACCCTAAAACACCCTGATATTACTGCTACAACACAACTCCTCCACCCCCCACCCTAAAACACCCCGATATTACTGCTACAACACAACTCCACCCCCACCCTAAAACACTCCGATATTACTGCTACAACACAACTTCACACACCCCCCCACCCTAAACACCCTGATATTACTGCTACAACACAACTCCACCCCCCCACCCTAAAACACCCTGATTATTACTGCTACAACACAACTCCACCCCCCCACCCTAAACACCCTGATATTACTGCTACAACACAACTCTAACCCCCCACCCTAAACACCCTGATATTACTGCTACAACACAACTTCACCCCCCCACCCTAAAACACCCCGATATTACTGCTACAACTCAACTCCACCCCCACCCCTAAAACACTCCGATATTACTGCTACAACACAACTTCACCCCCCCAACCCTAAACACCCTGATATTACTGCTACAACACAACTCTACCCCCCCACCCTAAAACACCCTGATATTACTGCTACAACACAACTTCACCCCCCCACCCTAAACACCCTGATATTACTGCTACAACACAACTTCACCCCCCCACCCTAAAACACCCTGATATTACTGCTACAACACAACTCCACCCCATCCCAAATCACCCTGATATTACTGCTACAACACAACTCCACCCCACCCTAAACACCCTGATATTACTAGCTACAACAACACATCCACCCCACCCTAAACACCCTGATATTACTGCTACAACACAACTCCACCCCCCACCCTAAAACACCCTGATAATACTGCTACAACACAACTCCACCCCAACCCTAAAAACACCCTGATATTACTGCTACAACACAACTCCACCCCCCCCACCCTAAAACACCCTGATATTACTGCTACAACAACTCCACCCCACCCTAAAAAAAACCCTGATATTACTGCTACAACACAACTCCACCCCCACCCTAAAAAAACCCTGATATTACTGCTACAACACAACTCAACCCCTTCCCTAAAACTCTGTTATTAGTGCTACGAGCTACAGACCTTCAGGTTTATTAAGCACAATTGAGGATGACCAGTGTATAACTCTTCATCACCTCATTCTTCTATATGACACATTCATCTAACAGTTTGGCATGAAGTTCATTTGGTTAACGTACTAAAAAATGAAAAGCTTAATAAAGTTGGACAGTGGTACCATCTTACCTCTCCTGTTGACTGGATCTTTTGCTACGTAAGCGACGTAATCTGTTGTGTCCTGTAATCATAGAACAGAAATAGTACCTGATTAGCAGCTCCATCTAGAACCCTGCCCTCCAGGAAGGACACGGTCATTCTCACATTTAAACTTATGAACTGCTCTTTACGGTCATGACCAGTGGTGGTGTTAGGAATTCTGGGTCCCCTCACATGCAACTGGTTTAAGATCTTTTCCTTTCTTAAAAATAGCACAGTGAAAGAAAAATAAAGCAATACACCCTTAAAATACCCTGGAAGACGGAAGGATCTAGAGAGGGGCAGGATTCTCCTGTCTGATCGAACATAAACATCCTCTTTGGTATTTGTTCTATATTACGGTCTTAAAAGAGAAACAGCTCAAGTTACCAACAGAGCATCTTACCGGATCTCCACCGGATGCAAAAGATATGGACTGCATATGGTGATTGGCTATTATCTAGCAGGGGGGAGGAGACAGGAAAGACAGGCATTGATATCTGGAAAGACAGACCTATAGTTTTTAAATGCTACTCCATCCTGATCATTATGAAAACAGGCACCATAGAATATCCCTATATTTAAAATAGTCACATGAATGTATAGTCCGTGTGTGTGTGTGTGTGTGTGTGTGTGTGTGTGTACCTGTTTGGAATCAGGCGTCATCAGGTTCAGACTGCTGATTGAGATGTTGAGGTTTATACTCATCCCAGCAAACTGCAGGTTACTCTTCCCCAAAATACTGGACAGAGCTTTGGAAGGGGGCTAAAGGGTTAGTAGTAATGGGGGGGGGGGGGGGGGGGGGGGGGGGGGAGACAGGGTGAAGGAGAGAGGGAAACAGAGAGGTAGTCATCCAATTAGGTCCCTCTTTTTATCAGTCACTGTAAAGTTTACTTTGCACATTCTATAATGCAAAAGATCAGCTACAGAACACAATTAGATATCAGTCTGTTTCTTACTTCAGTTTCCATCCATCCACTAATCCATCCATCAACGGCTGTAATTCCTCACACAGTTCACAAATGCATCTATCACTGATTACATCATTTTAGACACGTGCACCACAACAAAGCGAGTGATCTGATCCATAGGGACAGTAAGACAACAACGTTACTGATGGAACTCATTACACATCTTGGTTGATAAATGTAAGCATACAGAAAACATACACAAACACACAGGGCCGGAGTGGGCCCCTTTTTCAGCCCGGGAGTTTCATGCCCAAATCCAGCCCAAAATAATTTTTCCCTCCCAATCGGCCCAAACTAGAGATTGACATGAGCTGGCCCATCGGGAATCCTCCCGAATCTCCCGATTAGCCACTCCGGCTCTGCAAACACACCTAAAAGCGCACGCGCACGCGCGCACACACACACACACACACACACACACACACACACACACACACACACACACACACACACACACACACACACACACACACACACACACACACACACACACACACACACACGACTTGCTGAGCTGATTACGATTCCTCAACACAAAATGAGTCACAGTTCTAGCAGTGTGGATGTTGGGCTGCTTGCACACCCCCCACACACACTCTACTCTCCCTCTCTCCCTTTCAGAATCCCTGACTTTTACTTCATCTTTTTCACTCTCTCTGTCCGTCTCTTTCTCTCTCTCCCTCTCTCTATTCCCTCCTTGATCTTTTTTCTTGTTCTACCTTTCTCTTGCGCAGACCTCCTTTGGTGCCTGGTACTGCCTCACACACCAGACTGATGGCTTCACTGAAGAAGAGAGAAAGAGAGAGAGATAGAAAGAAAGACAGATAGTGACAAGAGAGAGAAAGAGGAAGAAACAAAGGAGAGAGAGAGAGAGAGAGAGAACAGAGAGAGAGAGAGAGAACAGAGAGAGAGAGAGAGAGAGAGAGAGAGTGAACAGAGAGAGAGAGAGAGAGAGTGAACAGAGAGAGAGAGAGAGAGTGAACAGAGAGAGAGAGAGAGAGAGAGAGTGAACAGAGAGAGAGAGAGAGAGAGAGAGAGAGAGAGAGAACAGAGAGAGAGAGAGAGAGAGAACAGAGAGAGAGAGAGAGAGAGAGAGAACAGAGAGAGAGAGAGACATACAGAGTTGACATGTGGTGCCACCATCTCAGGATTGTGACATTATTCTTACTTAAAAATAAAATAAAAACAACGTTAACTTTTGAAGAAGCAGATAGTTATTTATAGGACAGCATTCAAGGCTTAATGAAAAAAATTCATTTTGATTAAAGGAATTCAAAACCAGCACCCGTCCTCCGAGCACGAGTTAAAACATCGACTAGCACAAAGAAGGAAAAATGAGATGTGATGTACTAAAGACACATGCAAGCTGGATAAATCACCACCCTCAAACGTAGCCAACACTCAAACTCCCTTACAACGTGGAAAGAAATGACAAAACTAAAGAAAGTAACAACAAAACTGGTTCCTGATACCATATTTCTATCTACAGTGTCAATCAGCCAGTCTGTACTTTGTGGAGTAAAAGTAACTTGTGTGGTTCTTAGATTTCCACATTCGTCTGTGGCTGCTTTTGCTGTAGACTGCTCTGTCCGTAGTTAACATGACAGCACTGCCTAGTGCCGTGTGTGAGGGTCATAGGGGGTGAGAGACGTCCTCCATCTTCACATCCGACAGCCGAAATCGTACAGGAAAAGCACAGATGTGTTCGCCACTCTGAGCTTTGGTTTAGTCCCTAAAGAAATCTATAAAAAGTGCTTTCACCTCCAATTGTGCTGAATGGAGAGTATTAATGTGTACATGTGCGTACGTGCGTGCGTAAGCGAAGTAGAGAACAGGAAATCACGTGGAAAAGTAGATGTGACATGCCATATTCACTGTTTGTGCTCTCTCTCTCCCTCTCTCTCTGCGCTCGATAAACAACCAGTGTCCACTGGGAGCTTCTCCTAACCAGTGTCACACGGCGAGTCATCCACACCCATGGACGAACTTCCCCATTCCACGCTTCACATCTCCAGACCTGAGCAGACGGTCCGAGCAGAGCACGAATTTACACCTCAGCATCCATGAAACTACACTCCCAGAGTCTAAGAGAGTCTCTCTCACCAAGAGTCTAAACAGGTACCAACACCACACCAGACAAATGTGTCCTCATCAGACACACCCTTATCGAATATTAATACTAGTTCTGGATTTTTTGCAGCAAGAAGTCCGTTTCAGAGTCAGGGCGACTGATATTACCGGGCGATGGGGAGGGTAGGAGGAATCTTACCGCGTTATTTGGGATCTTGTGGTGAAGTCCAGCGATCTCATTGACCGAAGCACTTCAATGCAGCCCAAATACTGATGAAGAGAAGAGAAACGTGATCAGCACACAGGAATACTGCAGACAGCTCCTTTCAAATAACAAACGCTTCCGTAGAACAGTGAGCTCCAGAAAAGTATAATATTAAAGATGCAGAGTTATGTGTAGCTTGCCTGAAAAAGCCAATCCCATATCATTTATTTAGCACAATATTCATGGCATCCTGCTGAATGCTGTCCTGAGATCACTGCCCACTTTTTAATTGCTAATGAACACAGAAATGCTGTCAGTACAGAGCTGATTTAAGATCAGTACTGTATTATGGAATTTCTTGATGAAAATCATAGAAGTTCATGAGCTCAAAAATATTGCCTATCCTTTCCAAAGTGATTTGAGTAATGCCATTCTGATGCCGGTGATAGTAATACGTGAGTATTGTGAATGCAGTGAACACAATTTACTTAAAAAAAAACACACACTCAAAAACACACACACACACACACACACACTATTTAGTGTTAACCCAGATTATCATAAATGTACATGTAAGGGAAGTTACACAGTTTAACACCAACCAATTTGTGTACAAGTACAGACAACACACACACACACACACACACACACACACACACACACACACACACACACACACACACACACACACACACACACACACACGCACACAAGTGCAAGTAACTGAGTAGGAGAGTGAGAGAAAGAACATGCCGATTACACACTGTCAGCTCACACATTCAACACACTACAGCAGGTGCTCAGTGCGCTGACGCAATGCATGTGTGAGTTTGCAGGCTGAGCCGCTCACAACAAATGTGGCACCTTTAGCACTGCCTGATGGGCAGTAAGAGCTGACCCGCAGTGACCTCTGGGGCTGACCCGCTGACCTCTGGGGCTGACCCGCAGTGACCTCTGGGGCATAGCCTGAGGTTTAGTTGAAGAGGCACAGAGCCTTCAGCCAGCATCGAGCAGCCAATCTCACTAACACTTCACCAACCCTTACGAGCCTTCACCAACCCTCACCAACCCACACAAACCCTCACCAACACACACAAACCCTCACCAACACACACAAACCCTCACCAACACACACAAACCCTCACCAACACACACACACACACAAACCCTCACCAACACACACACACACACACAAACCCTCACCAACACACACACACACACACAAACCCTCACCAACACACACACACACACACAAACCCTCACCAACACACACACACACACACAAACCCTCACCAACACACACACACACACACAAACCCTCACCAACACACACACACACACACAAACCCTCACCAACACACACACACACACACAAACCCTCACCAACACACACACACACACACAAACCCTCAACACACACACACACACACAAACCCTCAACACACACACACACACACACACAAACCCTCAACACACACACACACACACACACACAAACCCTCACCAACACACACACACACACACACACACAAACCCTCACCAACACACACACACACACACACACACAAACCCTCACCAACACACACACACACACACACAAACCCTCACCAACACACACACACACACACACAAACCCTCACCAACACACACACACACACACACAAACCCTCACCAACACACACACCAACACACACAAACCCTCACCAACACACACACCAACACACACAAACCCTCACCAACACACACAAACCCTCACTAACCTTCACCAACACACACCAACACACACAAACCCTCACCAACCCTCACCAACACACACCAACCCTCACTAACCTTCACCAACACACAAACCCTCACTAACCTTCACCAACACACACAAACCCTCACTAACCTTCACCAACACACACAAACCCTCACTAACCTTCACCAACACACACACAAACCCTCACCAACACACACAAACCCTCACCAACACACACAAACCCTCACCAACACACACACACACACAAACCCTCACCAACACACACACACACACACAAACCCTCACCAACACACACACACACACACACAAACCCTCACCAACACACACACACACACACACAAACCCTCCTCAACACACACACACACACACACACAAACCCTCACCAACACACACACAAACCCTCACCAACACACACACAAACCCTCACCAACACACACACACACACACACACAAACCCTCACCAACACACACACACACACACAAACCCTCACCAACACACACACACACACACACAAACCCTCACCAACACACACACACACACACACAAACCCTCACCAACACACACACCAACACACACAAACCCTCACCAACACACACACCAACACACACAAACCCTCACCAACACACACAAACCCTCACTAACCTTCACCAACACACACCAACACACACAAACCCTCACCAACCCTCACCAACACACACCAACCCTCACTAACCTTCACCAACACACAAACCCTCACTAACCTTCACCAACACACACACAAACCCTCACTAACCTTCACCAACACAAACACACACACAAACCCTCACTAACCTTCACCAACACACACACAAACCCTCACTAACCTTCACCAACACACACAAACCTTCACCAACACACACAAACCCTCACTAACCTTCACCAACACACACAAAACCCTCACCAACCCACACAAACCTTCACCAACACACACCAACCCTCACTAACCTTCACCAACACACACCAACCCTCACTAACCTTCACCAACACACACCAACCCTCACTAACCTTCACCAACACACACCAACCCTCACCAACCCACACCAACCCTCACCAACCCACACCAACCTTCACTAACCTTCACCAACCCACACCAACCCTCACTAACCTTCACCAACCCACACCAACCCTCACTAACCTTCACCAACACACCAAAGAGCCTCCAGAGGATACTGCAATCTTCCGATATATCTTTTACATATATGTATCTTTTATATATATTTATATAAAAATGAAAAAAAAAGTTCTCAAAAGTTTGAAACACTCTCCACTTCTGATTAATGCTAAAAAATTTTATAAAATGTAAAAGTAAAAAAAAAAAGAAAAAGAAAAACACCAAACAAATAAATAAAGAATTCTTGTCCAGACAGTGAAGACAACCAAATGAAACAGCAGGTCGTCTTTGTTCCTGATACAGAAATACAACAACAGAACGTTTGCAGAACTTGTCCACGGCGGATTCTGTGCTGAGAGTAACGGTTCATGTCAGGAGAGACACTGAGAAGCCACACTGCTGTCTCCACACTGGTGCACGCGAACTCGTAACAAACACTAAACACACGGCCCGTTAGACATCAACACGCCCTTAACACCGCATACAATTACCACCCGCCATTGGAAAAGCTGAGGTAAGTCGACCATACTGAGGCCATTTGGATCCAATTTCTTTCTGAAGTCCCATTCAGGAATTTCTGCAGTGGCTAGGGCAGAGCTGAACAATGAATCACTGAACAGTATTCAAACAGGCCACACCCTCTTCTACCTATGACCTCAGTACCATGATGTCCCTGAGCGCTGGAGACAGTGCAACCTCAAAAGGTTCTGACTGGGGCTTTAATGTCATAGTGACTGTATCAAAGCTGAATATCCAGATATCCGGTCATGTGCATATTATATACCCACAACCTTTGTTGTATAGCTTGTGGATATGAACTTGCATGCCTGAGATACCCCCACACTTGTTCTCTAGGTTTGCTCTCGTACCCACCCCACATGAGCACGCCGGCGACTCACCCCACATGAGCACGCCGGCGACTCACCCCACCTGAGCACGCCGGCGACTCACCCCACATGAGCACGCCGGCGACTCACCCCACATGAGCACGCCGGCGACTCACCCCACATTAACACGCCGGCGACTCACCCCACATGAGCACGCCGGCGACTCACCCCACATGAGCACGCCGGCGACTCACCCCACATGAGCACGCCGGCGACTCACCCCACATGAGCACGCCGGCGACTCACCCCACATGAGCACGCCGGCGACTCACCCCACCTGAGCACGCCGGCGACTCACCCCACCTGAGCACGCCGGCGACTCACCCCACCTGAGCACGCCGGCGACTCACCCCACCTGAGCACGCCGGCGACTCACCCCACCTGAGCACGCCGGCGACTCACCCCACCTGAGCACGCCGGCGACTCACCCCACATGAGCACGCCGGCGACTCACCCCACATGAGCACGCCGGCGACTCACCCCACATGAGCACGCCGGCGACTCACCCCACATGAGCACGCCGGCGACTCACCCCACATGAGCACGCCGGCGACTCACCCCACATGAGCACGCCGGCGACTCACCCCACATGAGCACGCCGGCGACTCACCCCACCTGAGCACGCCGGCGACTCACCCCACCTGAGCACGCCGGCGACTCACCCCACCTGAGCACGCCGGCGACTCACCCCACCTGAGCACGCCGGCGACTCACCCCACCTGAGCACGCCGGCGACTCACCCCACCTGAGCACGCCGGCGACTCACCCCACATGAGCACGCCGGCGACTCACCCCACATGAGCACGCCGGCGACTCACCCCACATGAGCACGCCGGCGACTCACCCCACATGAGCACGCCGGCGACTCACCCCACATGAGCACGCCGGCGACTCACCCCACATGAGCACGCCGGCGACTCACCCCACCTGAGCACGCCGGCGACTCACCCCACCTGAGCACGCCGGCGACTCACCCCACCTGAGCACGCCGGCGACTCACCCCACCTGAGCACGCCGGCGACTCACCCCACCTGAGCACGCCGGCGACTCACCCCACCTGAGCACGCCGGCGACTCACCCCACCTGAGCACGCCGGCGACTCACCCCACCTGAGCACGCCGGCGACTCACCCCACCTGAGCACGCCGGCGACTCACCCCACCTGAGCACGCCGGCGACTCACCCCACCTGAGCACGCCGGCGACTCACCCCACCTGAGCACGCCGGCGACTCACCCCACCTGAGCACGCCGGCGACTCACCCCACATGAGCACGCCGGTGACTCACCCCACATGAGCACGCCGGTGACTCACCCCACATGAGCACGCCGGTGACTCACCCCACATGAGCACGCCGGTGACTCACCCCACATGAGCACGCCGGTGACTCACCCCACATTAACACGCCGGTGACTCACCCCACATTAACACGCCGGTGACTCACCCCACATTAACACGCCGGTGACTCACCCCACATGAACAGCTGTTGAGGGATTTATGATGCTCAGACATTACAAAACCACAAGAAGATAGAAGACCAAAACCTTCTCATCATGCATGATCATCCCTCAAACGTACAGGACACCATCAAACAGGAGGAACTGGACCTCCTGTCCACCCGAGGGACGTCACTGTCCTCGTGCAGAGCTGGATTACAGAGCCACATTACATGTCCATTGATGTTCCTGCACCGTATCAATTAGGCAACGTACACCACAAACACTAATAAAATAGATCGTGTGAAAAATAAATATAGATAGCCTGAAGATCAAGCTCACACACTCGCTGTAGAGGGCAAAGTTATGTTCATATAAAACAGAACAGAGGTGCACGGCCTCTTTAAACGTGAGGAGAGAAACAGCACGCTGGGAAGATGTATCACACCATTATGTATTCAATCAATCAATCAAAGTTTATTTGTATAGCGCTTTTCACAACACATGTTGTCACAAAGCGCTTTGTATTGTATGTATTGAAACGCAGGGAGCAGTCATCAACCAAACCCAGGACCATCAACCAAACCCAGGACCATCAACCAAACCCAGCTCCACACGACACACATATCCACCTGCCCATCTAACACATACACACACAAGACGTTGAACCGGAAATTCTGGACCACAATTTTGCCTCTCATATCACTCTTGATTTGTTACTTTTCAATTAGTAATTCAGCTGAGCCACAACGGACACAAGCTTCCACATAGAGACCAACAAGTCATGTGGGGGTGAGACCCCTTTAACATGAAAAAATAATACATCACTTTCTCTCTCATCCCTATGGCCCATTACCCATCTTCGTTTTCTCTCATCTTGTCCCCATTGTCTCTCTCCATCTTTTTCTCCCTCCCTCTATCTCTTCATCTTTTCCACTTCCCCTCTCTATCTCCACCCATCTCTCTCTCTCTCTCCCACCTCTCTCTCTCTCTGTGTGCAGTGTACAGTGCTTCAGTCCTCCAGCTGTAGCAGTGGGTGATTCATACTGGAGGGGAGAAAAGCATGAATCATACTGTAAGAATGGGAGTTACCTTTACCTCAGCACACGTCTAATCACACATGATGGAGAGGAGGTCAGAAACCACAGCACAGGAACCACGGCCTGGTCCAGGTGTGTTCTGGAACACGTTCAGGTACCATTTCTTCTACATTTGCCTATGACCATACCTACATTCAAGATTCAGCCGCCTTATACGCCTGATTAATAAAAAAAAATAACATACACACCATACACAGATATTCTCACTTCGCTTCTGACCAGTACAAACACAACTGAGCAGTATTAGCACATCCCAGAACTGGTTCTACTTATGGGTACACTACCAGAACCTGCCAAAGTTAAAACACACACCAAAGCTTCCACAGCCAACATGTGTTTAGAGCCACTTGCATATCACCTAACCAACATCACAGCAGAATAAATAAAGCGCGAGTCTCTGTGGGAAAATATTTAAAATACGCTTTTCTCAAAGATATAATAATTAAATTCCCGATTTAAGTGACGTTCATCACCCATTCACAAATAAACAAGGCTAAAGCAGAATGCGTCTATTAAAAATCCAGCGTGCACAGAAAATATGAGTACAGTTCATCTTGATCCATAACAGGTTCCACCGAGCAGCGGAACCCCGTTGTCTTAAACTCAAACACACGTCTCCACAATTCCACCATAACACAACTGCTGTAAGGACGGCTGTATCGCCATCGCTCCGGTTGCCGTGGTTACACCATTTGCATGTTGTTTCTGTTTGATGAGATAAACGTGGTGCTCGTTTGACTAGATTAGCTCTGGCGGTAAAAACAGCGATCCCATGAACTACCTGACCACCGTGTCCCTGCAGCACAGAGGACAGAGACGGGACGCTACTGCCAGCAGCACAAGGAGACGGTCAGAGATGGCAGGGGACAGATAGGACCCAGCAGTGCAAACACCTGATGTTTGTCTCCTAGAACTGATATCTGCAGACTCAGGGGCAATCAAGGTTCAGATACCACACACACACACACACACACACACACACACACACACACACACAGAGGTGCTTTATTCTCCTCCATCGTTTCTCTCCGCACGCCGTCCGACCCGACCCAGACGAGCCCGGCGCTGCTCCCCCTGTGTTCGCCCTGCATCACGCACTCATTACAAACCCACACAACCGGAGGGGGGTTAAAAGACACAGGGACGTGGGGACAGACAGGGAAGAAATGGGGGGGGGGGGGGGGGGGGGGGGGGGGGCAGCCGTACCTTCACGATGTACGTTACTCCGGCTCCCGATATCTTCTCGCTGGAGTGCAGCCATCCGCGCGAGGGTTTATTCACCAGCCCTACGCACCCATCGCCTCCTGGTCCACCCGCACCACCCAGGTTCCAGTCCTCTCCACCAGGCTGCACCTCCTCCAACCTCCCCTTCTTCCCGGAGCTCATGGAGCTCGCTTCCTGCGACCCGTGTGGGGCTCCTGAGGTGGTGGCCGTGGCAACGGCGGAGGAAGCGCATGAGCTGCCCCCAGTGGCTGCCCCTGGGCTGACCCCGCCCCCGACCCCTCCCGCCCCCTGGAGCTTGGCGACGGCCAGGTCCTTCACGGCGGACGGCAGGCCTTTGATGCCCAGCAGGCCGCCGGAGTTGGCGAACTTGAGGTTGGAGACTCTGTTGATAAGGGTGCACAGGGTGGTGCCCGTGTCCTCGGTGGGGTCCGGAGGGGGCGGGGCCTCGGCGGGCATGGCGTAGGGGGGCTCGGCGGCGGGTGGGGGGGCCGCCGACACCTTGGCGTTCATGGGCAGGCCGTGGAGCAGTTCGTCGACGGACGTCACTGACTCATTCCTGAAGCGGTTGTATTTAGCGCGATGAAGCATGCCCCCGGCTCAGCCTGCCTACGTACTCATGGGCCGAACCGACGCCGAACTCACCGTCCCCTCGTCCGGCATGCTGGAGAAAAAAAAAGCCTCCACCACACCCCCCCCACCACCACCTCCACCTCTTCTGCTCCACCCGGGCGCAGCGCTGGGCGCTGGAAGGCTGCCTCTCCCGCTCTGCTTGGTGATCGGTGGTGGTGTTTGTTCGCAGTGATCTTGGGGCTGGTGGCGTTAGCAGTGGTGGTGGTGGTGGTGGTGGTGCAGATTCTGCTCCCGAAATCCTATGAAAACCCTGCACTCCGCTTCGCCACCTCCAGGCCCAAAATGACACCAGGACACGCACAATCCATCGAGGCCAGAGGACAGAAGGAAGAGAAAAACAAGGAGGATGGATGTGGAGACGGAGGAGAGGTTCTTCTTGAGCGATGGGAGGTCCAGTGATATAGGAGAAAACAGCTCTATGAAGGAGATGTCTCTCTCACGCTCCGCATCCTGGCAGCTCTGGCCACATGCATGACTCACTCGCAGAGAGAGCGGGAGAGAGGGAGAGAGAGAGAGAGAGAGAAAGGACCCTTCTCAACAAAAGACTCACTCAACACCACAGATCACTTCCTGTTACAGAAAAAAAAACTCCCACTTACAGCACACTAGAACCAATCAATTCTCAAATTTCCACCCAGCGATATTTTGTCACCATCCACAGGAATGTTTTACTGTTTAATTCACTCAAAAATAAAAAATAAATAAACAAATGAGAAAGCTGATTCGAGCTTTTATAATTGCCTCTGATGAAAGGTCCCCTCTCTCTCTCTCTCGCCTGAACGTCAATCAAAATACACATATATCTGGTCCAGACAACAACTGGTGCCGTGGGAACAAATACGAAAACGAGTTAGAAGAACCCAAATCAACACAGAGATTAAAATAACACAACTAAAGGGCACGAGACGTCATGAGCAGATAAAAAACAACCGTCACGTTTTGAATCATGACATTAAGCAGAGCTGCGATGGCGCCAGCGGCCAGACGTGGGCTTGTGTGTCCATGACAGAGAAGTTGAGCTGCGCTTCACGGCTCTTTCCCCAAACACACGGTAGAAGGACGAAGCTCTCGGACTCTGTGTCGTCTCATAAAGGCAGTCCATCAGGGGCACGCGTAGGAGGACACGGCCGCGTCTCATTGATAAAAAACACCGTCCGGCAGCAGCGGAAGACGCGGGCTCTGCGGGCTCGGCGCAGATGTGACGCGCACTAATATTCGCACCTATAATAAACGCACCTGTGTTTCATCCTCGCGCTCTCCATGGTTACCACCAGGCTCAGAATAACATCCCAAATCACATAGAAAAGGAGAAAATTTTCCTCTTTGTTCATCAGCTTAACGTATCTGTTCCATACATACTGAAAGACAGCGCGAAAGAGACGATTTAATCACATCTAATGTCTACTCTGGAGTCCAACAAGCCTTTAGTGCGCTGCTGAATAATTACCATACCAAAACCACAACGCTAAGAAGTAATCAGACTAAAATCCAGTATGGGAGCGAACAGCATGGCAAATCAGACAGTCCGATCTCTCTCGGTCTCATTAAGAGCCAGCCAGTAGCGTGACGCCCACGACGTTAATCCAGGAGAGAGAGAGAGAGGTAGAGATAGAGAGAGAGAGAAAATAGCCATTCATGTAAAAACTGTCGGCGGGAGTGTGTCAGGAGAGCGTCGGTCATTCATGGACCTCCTCCTCTTCTCACTACTGCTGCATTCGCACTGCAGTGCCTCCCAACCGCCTGTCTGCAAACCCAAAAAAAAAGAAAGGAAAGAGAGATAGCGAGGGCGCGCGCACGAGAGAGAGAGAGAGAGAGAGAGAGAGAGAGAGAGAGGCAGTACGTTTCAGCTCTCCGGAGACAACAGCAAAAACACACACACACACACACACGGGGGGGGGGTGCCTCCCTGATGCTGTGCCAGAAAGGGAGAGGATGATGAGGATGAAGAGGGGGGGGGATAAGAGAGGTGAGCGAGGCAGGCTGGAGCGCGGATGCTAAAGGGTGGAGATGGCCGGGCTGTGAATGGGGCAGCAGGCCTGTGCCGTTTCTGTGAATGGAGGCAGAGGCCTCGACTCCTTCTGCAAGGCAGTCCCTCGGGATGACACGCGCACCGGCCAATCAGAGGCGCGCGGGATGACTCATTCAGGGGAGGCTGGCTGAATAGTGGGCCGAACCATTCACGTCTCAGGTGATGGAAGAGACCATTCTCAAATGTGCACCACTGCAGTATCGTCACACTGCGTTTTCATTTCCATCATCCTTTCATTGTTTGTTTGTTTGTTTTTGGTTTATCTCGTGGCTTGTTATGATGTTTTTTTTTGTAGAGTGTTACAGTGTCTCCAGGATGTGTTCATTTTTGGAGTTTCGTTTAAGGTGCTAAATTAGGACGCAGTTCGCTCTTCTGAACGGTTCCCAGGGGCCATTTCCTCATTCAAACGTCCCAACTGGGGCATTCTCGCTCTGAATGTCATGGAGAAGGAAACTGTGTAAAGGACCTCTGGGTGTCATCTGTCTGGTAATAATAAACCATGTCAAATATCTGACCAAAAAATAAAACAGAATAAAAACAACAAAAAAATTTAATTTATAAATATTATATATATAACATTATTATGTATATAAATATAAAACAGTAATTTATATATTTTTTTTTACATTTTTAAAAATCCTATCTATTTAAGATAGGATTCTACAATTGGTTACATGCTGGAAGTGTCAGAAAAGATTCTCTCAGTCTTTGGTCTTTCATTTGGTGTTTCCATGAAGGGATGAGCAGAACCAGACTAACCTCTCACAAAAAAACACTATACTGCAGTACAACCTTTGCCTGTGATTTACATAAACTACCATTAACCTGAATTCAGCAACATAATATGCAACAAAGAAAATGATTAGCACTTCTATCCAGAAAACACTATAAAAGACTATAAACTATTAAATTTAACATCAAAGTTCCAACATTGACCTTTTTTCTTTGTAGAGTCCAAACACGATGCCTGCAGGTATCCAGATGGTTGGCCGGTCGCAAACACAGCAGGACATTCCCTGATTTCACTGCAGCAACATCACTCCCGAACGGAGCCAGTGAGCACTTATGCAGGTGACTAGGAACCATGCCTGACACAGGGTAGCTGCGTCCTACTGACTTAGGAACGTAGGTGAATAATGATGACAAACTGGAATAAAGTGCCTTTGTTTTATGAAGCAGACCCATAGTCTGGATTTTACATGACACTCATGCATTTGATTTGAACAACATTTTCAACGAGAGCATTAAAGCCCAGACTCGTACACAGGGGATGATTCAGAGCAACGGAGGCAGTTCACCGAGTTCATTATATTCTGAAACCCATCAGACCTGCAACACACTAGATTTGTTTTACAATGTTGATAGATGTTATGCTCTTTACATGCTCAGATGGTTGGATTTTTATTTTAAGAGTATTTTCAGGACTGTTCTAGTTGGCTTGCTCTAGCCATGATGTATCTAGAGTTTTTTTTCTTCAGTCTGTTTGTTGCAACATTTTGTAAAAAGTTATTAATAATCCAGGAGTGGATTTTGATTTTCCTCTGTTATCTAAATTTATTAGTCTGATGTCAGTCAATCTGCATATAATTTAGTTTTCTCTCCAGTTGTGATATTCAACAATTACTGGGAAATATTTCTCATTAGATTTTTCTGTCATATATAGATACCCTCTCTGGCTATTTGGAGAAAGAGAATGAAAATAAATGATGTCTTTGTGTGTGCCTGTGTGTGTATGTGGGTGGGGGAGTGTGCGTGTGTATGTGTGTGTAAGCGCATGTGTGGGTGGGGGAGTGATCTCCATAGTCGTGACTGAAGTGTGTCAGGTTTACTCCTACACCAACTCATTAAAGTGGTAGGAAAGGCAGAGAGAGACAGGGAGAAAGAGAAAGATAGGGGGGACGAGAGAAAGAGAGGGAGAGAGATGGAGAGACAGAAAGAGAGGGAGGGGATAGGGGGTGAGAGAGGAACAGAGACAGAGAGAGATGAGTGAAGGATACAGAGAAAGTCAAGGGTGTTCCTGTCACCTTCTCTGGAGCAAACAGCTAAACTACAGCCATAATCAGCTCTAGGAGACCACAGAGCAGGTGCCACTGGCCACAGCGACTACAGTCAGTGGGTTGGATGAGGTAAATGCTTAGTACTGACAATATAACTCAGATTTACAGCAAGCTCAGGCCTGTGACCTGACTCTAAACCCACTCTAAACCCACTCTAAAACCACTCTAAACCAATCTAAAACCACCATGAAACCACTGTAAATATACTCTAAACCCACTCTAAACTCACTCTAAACTCACTCTGAAACCACTGTAAATATACTCTAAACCCACTCTAAACTCACTCTAAACCCACTCTGAAACCACTTTAAACCCATTCTAAACTCACTCTAAACCCACTCTGAAACCACTGTAAATATACTCTAAACCCACTCTAAACTCACTCTAGACCCACTCTGAAACCACTGTAAATATACTCTAAACCCACTCTAAACTCACACTAAACCCACTCTGAAACCACTCTAAACTCACACTAAACCCACTCTAAACTCACTCTACACCCACTTTGAAACCACTCTAAACTCACTCTAAACCCACTCTAAACGCACTCTACACCCACTCTGAAACCACTTTAAACTCACTCTTGTAGCAGTGGCTCATTTGCATATCGTGTCCTTCTGCAGTACCGGTATTGTAAATGCCAATATTGTCATCAATATATTGTGCAGCCCTTTGTTTGTGTGCAGCCCAGCCTGTGAAGACCCCATGGGCCCAGAGATGAGGCCCTGATCATACACCAATCAATGAGGTCTCACTGCAACATGCAGCATCTACCTCAACTAACAAGATGACAAAATCACATTTTATAATAGCAAGGACCAGTTTGGCTTGTTAACAGCCTAACACAGTCGTGCCCACAGACACGTCTTTGGGAATCCAACGGCACCTTGATTGTAGCCAGAGCTGAGGACTGTGTGAACACGGAGCTATTCCCAACAGGCACCTTTACCGTAACCATAGTTTCAAAGATAGCATAGCAACAAGAATGGGGCGAGGGGGCCGGCCATAGTGACTGACAGCTCCTATGTGGCGAACGCCATTGGCTGACATGGGTCAGGGCTCCAGTGTGATGCGTTCTGGTGTTCGTGCCATCAGCCATCACCGGCAGGGAAGTGATAGCACAGGATGAAGCACTCAGGAAGTGTGTTACTAGGTTACCGAGTCTAGGTTAGCGATACTGCTATTAATAAATACTGTACATGCGGCTTGACTGCACAGAGAGTCTGAAGAACACATGACAATATGAAGCACATACAGGTGACACGTGTTGAACGTTACCACTGGTTATGTGAACAACCCACGGATAACGGGTCCCACAGCTAAACGCTGGGACTGAGTCACGCACGAGCACATCGATCCCAGACACCAGCAAACCTGCAAGAGAATGACTGAAAAACAAATGAATCAAACTGTTGCCATGTCATTACGCCATTAAGAGGAGACAGATTTAGAATTCACATGTCCTCTCCTTTATAAGATTTGACTACAAACTACGTTTGGCACCTGGGGTCCAACATGGCACATTACCTGCCTACATTTCTATTGTCTGCACTATTTAGCACTATCAACAGGCAGGTGTGAATGTGTATATACGTACACATGTGTATAGGTGTGTATATATAAACATTCCTGCAGTGCTTATCTAAGGTATTCAGGGCAATTTATTATACACTGCTCAAAAAAATAAAGGGAACACTTAAACAACACAATGTAACTCCAAGTCATCCATACTTTGTGTTCAGATAGGAAGCAACACTGATTGTGAATCAATTTCAACTGCTCTTGTGCAAATGGAACAGACAACAGGTAGAAATGAGAGATTTTCAACTGATTTCAAAGATCTTTATTAATTGAGATCTAGGATGTGTTATTTTAGTGTTCCCTTTATTTTTTTGAGCAGTATATATTAAGTAGTATATAAAAAATTCTTGCAGTGCTTCTTGCAGGTACTCAGGGTAATTTATTGTATACTTCATATATTACAGAGGTCACATAAACAATACATAAATACCTTTATTAAAAAATGATTTCTATTATAATTACAATACTGTTTTTATCATGCATTATGGAAATATTAATTTATATATTTCCATTAGCTTCAATTTATACATTGTTTTAAATTTTCTAAGTGAACTGCATCATTTTAACTTACTTTCTAGATTATTCCAAAGGACAACCCAGAAATACATAAATACAGAAATACACTGACGTTTAATATTAGTTCTTATCTTTGGTTTCTGGAACATACAAACTGCTCTAAATGTATAATTACTCTCTGTGTAGCTAAATAAGTCCTGAATACAGTGCAGAAATAAGTAATTGTTAACCTTATACATTATAATTAGTTCTTAGGTCAATAAGATGTTCTAATTTTAAGGTATATATATTAATAAACAATGGGTTTGTTGGTTCAAAGTAGTCTTTTTTACTAGCTATTCTTATCACTTTTTTAAGCAAAACTATTTGTCCTGTATTAGTTTTATATTCGTTCCCTCATACTTCCACACAGTAACTAATGCTGTGTCATATCTAGCCCCGCCCCCTCCTGTCCAGTGTACCTTTTGTTTTTCTAGCCATGTGTCTATGTTTTGGTTCCCCATGCCACGCCCATGTCATTAGTAACCCCGCCCCTTAATTATCATTCCCACCTGTTTCTAGTTGTTTCCCTTGTTAGTCCAGTGTATGTAAGCCCTGGTTTCAGTGTGTTCTGTGCTGGTCATTGTTTGTGTAACAGCCCTGCGAGTTCTTTTTCCCCTCCTCCTGAGGTTCATGTATATAATTCTGCTTCTGTTGCTTTAGTCCTTTGTATATTTTTTGTAAATATGAATAACTCTCTTACGGATTTGACCCTTGCGTGTTTATATGACCCTGATTTTGGAATGCCCTTCAGAACATCTGACTGTGACCAGTATATGTGTCTGCCTCATGGCTCCCAGACGCCACGGGCGATACAGGATGACCGGCCTCACCAGGACGCGGTGCGAGATCGAGGAACTGGTGAGCCGATTCGCTGTGATCAGGCTCTGACTGTCTTTGTGCAGATGGAGTTTAATGTGGCACAGTGCTGGCAAGCCAGTGAGAGTAAATCCCCTGGTTCTGTGGGTACACGGGGAGCTCATCGGGCAAGCAGCAAGGCCCAGGCACGTTCCGTTATGGCTGACTGTGAGGACGAGAGCCCAGATAAGTGCCAGGAGTCTGCCCGTCTTGGCCAACACTGCAGACCTGTAGTACAAGACGTGGTTAGACACAAGGGGAAGGTGGATAACCCTTGGATAGGGTCTCGACTCGCTTTCAAACGACAGTGTGACCTCCCGGTACCTCGAGTGAGGTTGACCAAGCACTGTGAGAGCCACCGAGAGGCTGTGTCTGCATGTTCCCACAGGCTGTCCCAGATCCAGTTGGAGGAGGCCCAGGAGAGGCCAGTGCCTGCATCTAAAGCCCACCTGGGGCCTGCTCCTGCCCCCGCCGCCCGGGCGAGGGCGTCTCCGGCTCCTGCCCCCGCCGCCCGGGCGAGGGCGTCTCCGGCTCCTGCCCCCGCCGCCCGGGCGAGGGCGTCTCCGGCTCCTGTTCCTAGGGCTAAGCCCCCGTCCCGCCGCTGAATGTCGCTGCCGTGCCCCCGGCCTGCCGCTGCTGGACATTCTGGTTTGTTTTGCGCCCCCTGGTGTGGGGAGCTTTGGGGGGAGGGGAGGGGGGTTGAGTAAACTTGCATATTGATTCATTGTTACATTTTCTTTCCCGACACCCTGATCTGTGTCTTGGATCTCGTTCTGCAGATCTTTTGCAAGATGACGTCATGCAAGACAAAGAAGGGAAACCTGCAGAATGTTGTAGATATTACTCCACCCTCTGTGCCTGCACCACCCATACATTTGTTCCATGGAAAAGTGTTAACATGACCTGTGTATTTGCACAATCTACTGTCTCGGAGTTTTGGAGTATTGACTGCTTTTTTAATTTTTTTTTGTGTGTGATTCTAGATAAATAATCTATAATATGGAAGACATTATAACCATCACTATATCTGATACTGCTGTATGTCTGGCAATACACTAAAATCATGGTGCTGAACCCCTGAAGTGACCTGGTTGGTCTATATTCTGACTTAAAGTATCTATTTTGTGAAGTTACTGTATTAATCAAAACATGTCAGTGAGATGTCCCCAGGCAGCTGTGAGACTGTACAGGAAAGGTTTTCACTCTGCTGATTTATGGAATGGCCCTCGGGTGCTTCCTGATCAGTCATTCTTGAACTATCAGCCATTAGTTCATTAACAGGGCATACCATTGAACTGAGCTCCAAACAGCAGTGATGGTCCATAACGGGCCAGAACAATCAAAACACTCTTCACTCTGTGTCCTGTTACATTTATCATCTCAATATAATATAATCCAGGCATCCAAAATACATCTCGTGAATTTGATCATGTTCATGGTTTTCATGCAAAGCTGCATACATCTGACTAATACAGTCTAATATTCAAACTGCATTCTGGCAAAAGTGCCCCCTGTGGGCAGATGGAGTTGTAACCCCCTCCTGAAATGACCAGCTAGCCCATTAAAGCACCACACACACATTATCTGACTGATTTTGTGTGTATTTGTTTGCTTCTGGAAGTCACATTCCTCTTAGTTAAATTTGTGTTTTAGAAATGTGTTTCCTTTTATAGCAGAGCTTTAATGGACGCTGTGTTTGATGTGTTGCTATGGTCAAATATGCAAATAAGCATTGAGAAAGCAGTATTTATACAATAATTATGTTTAAGAAATACATTTTTTTTACCACCAAACAGTAACAATGTTTCTGAAAGTGATAAAATATAATTTACCTTTTTTTTCTATGAACTGCAGTTCACATGACATGAAGAATCAATAGCCCCCCGCAAAATATTTGCAGTTATCAAACGAACCAGTTTATTCTTCATGGAGTACTCTCTCCATGTCAGGGACCACGTTTATAACAGAATCACTGAGAGATCCGGCCACTAGGTGGCAGTATAACGGTTAAACGGTACGTTTCTATGGAATCATTCAAGAGGCAATGAGACCACACCTAATATATTAATCAAATAACACTTCTAATTGTTAAATAGGGTTGTTAAACAGCTAAATGAAATAAACACGTTAGTGCAGTTGCTTCAAACTAAATATTTTTTACGGCGTTATTGCTCAGATTTTTTTATATTCGGGTTACATTTTCAAATCTATGTTTATTGTAGGCTGTACCTAAACTACGTTTTCTGGTTTGCACCCATATACTGAAAATACAAAATCAATACTCACTTAAATGTCACACTTTGTATGAAACTTTGTAGGAAAACGTATTAAATTGTACGGATAAGAGTTCTTACATCTATTCATAATCATAACTAGGTATTTTAAACCTGTCGACTAGCAATTATACTCATATAGCTCATGAAACAGAACAGTTATTTTCTAATAGGGTCGAACAAGCAAAATTGAATTCCTGATATCAAGAAAACGTGCAGAAAATAAGGACATCCCCCCCCTTTATTTTTAAAAGTTTGAGTATGTAAGTCCCGAATGGTTCCCAGTACGGTGTTGTTTTACTGGGTTCCCAGTACGGTGTTGTTTTACTGGGTTCCCAGTACGGTGTTGTTTTACTGGGTTCCCAGTACGGTGGCGGTCACACCTTCGCAGGTAGAGAACGACGGTGCAGTGCACTGGAGGCTTCGTGTGATTGTCCTTCACGTGTCCAGACACAACATATGGCTATTTATGAAGTAAAACAGTAAATGTAAGATCCAAAATGGATGTGTGTTATACAAACAGCCGCCAGATTTATCTTTTCTTTAGACATACACTCATATGACCTACAGGAGGCGCTACAGTTCTCAGTCCTCAGTCCTACAAAACATAAGAGGCAATTTGTCTGGGAATGCGTCTGAATATAAATTAAAAGTCCTGTATAAATAAAGTCACCTTGTGGAAGTATAACAGACCTACATATTCATGAGTCTACTTTAAAAATCAGTGTTACAGTTTTTCTCGGTAGCTTTGGTGCATTTCTCGAATCATCTTGAAGATTTGCATTATTATAAGTCCATTTCTCAAAACAATTCATACAAACATAGTGGATTACCAGCTAAAGCCAGTAACTAACTCAAACCCCCTCATTCATGTCCCAAAAGTATTTATATCAATGAACATGACAAATCGTTGTGTCATTGATTATGAACATGATGGTCATATCACTCAGTCATGTTGTAATACATCAGTGGACTGTTGTAAACATTTTCAGTTTTGAGGACAGTGATTGAAAATGCACATCAACCTCATTAGTAAAAAGTTACATATTACTGTGTGGGAGATTGATTGCCAGACTTGACTGGATTCACAATCATGCCTTTACTTATTGAACAGTAATGTACTGCATTGACAGACCATATCATTGCAATACAGAAAAGAAATACAATCATAACACTCCACATCACAAAGGAAGAACATATTAAATTAGAAATGGAAACATGGGAAACAGACAGAACATGCAGCCCTGTATGCAAAATTACAGTGAAACTATAATTTTCAGGTTTCTAAACCTCCTGATCCATAAGTCCTGGGGAAATAGTATAAAGTATAAAATAAGCTTTAAAGGTTGTGACAACTGGTTTGGCCATTTTGACTGTATTGACTTCTGCAATAAACAGAGAACAAGTACATTTCGATCGACATGACAACAGTAATTGATAATGTAGGAAGCAGTAGACAGTTTTACAAAATCATTTGATTGATTATGCCAAAGCATGTAATATTTGTTCAAAATGACCGAGATACTGAGTGACTAGACAGTGTCGAGACTGGACAAGCCATCCTGCAAAACCCAATTCTGATCTGAATGAAGCATCAAAGCGACCAAGAAAAATTGTAAATTACAAAAGATGACAGTACTGCATTTGTGGAGATATTTTAGTTTATTGTGTCATAAGTCCAAATATAGCATTCCTAGTATAAATGAAAAAATGCATGATGAAAAATGAAGCCTGTTGATGATACCCAGCATATGATTCAGTAAAGAATGAAAATAATAATTTAGCTTTGTATGCATATTAAAAGACATTTAAAGAAGCCAAATTCAACCTGTGAAATGTCGTTCAGTGTGAAAAAACCTTTCAACGGTCCTTCACCCGATCTGCTCTGCCTACAGGTATGCACAGAGGACAAAACTCATCTGATCACCCAACGGCACTGAGGTAGACATTCATTTATTATTACATTCAGAAAAAAAGCTCTAAAATACTGATGTAAATTCACAAGTCATAAATGTTCTTCCTCTCCTCTGCAACCCCACTGTAGGAGGTTACTGAAACAAAGGCAACATCTCTGCACGTTTTTGAATCCTTTAAAAATACACATAAGGACACCAGAATATGAGACCTTCAGGTCAGCAAGAGAAGCAGAAATATCATGTTTTTTCCACAGTGTTTTGTCCTTTAAACAGGTATCGATGTGGATGGTGGCTGTTCCGCTGCTGTGTGTCAAAAGAGTTTAATATTTCTAGAACATGGCAGTACTGTAATCCATATTCACAAAGAAAAGTACATCTCTTTATCCTTTTTGCAAAACAGTACATTTGTGTTTCTGTAATGAACTACAGCATTATAGAAGTTTATAGCATAATTAAATGCCATCACTGAAACTAATTTTTATTCTCCTCTTTTAATGGCTGTACACTGCAATTAATACAAAATTAATTTTTGTATTAATAATTAAATGCAAAAAATGTAAAAGCTCTCTTTTTGCTGAAAAATGCTGATTGATCAATCACACACAGCCAAGGTCTGGTTGTCTTGTCCAATCATATGCATGTTCCTATCTCAAGCTCCGCCTCTGGCCTTCCTCTGAAGGCGGGTCCTGGTGGGTTCAGTCTGGACTAGGGGCTCCTGGACAACGGTGGCCGGGTACTTCCTGCCCAGGAGCTCCACCTCCACCTTCTGACCAATCGTGGCTAGGTGGGTGGGGAGGTAGCCAAAGGCGATGCTCTGCTGCGTGGTGTAGCTGTAGGCCCCTGAGGTTGTGTTCCCGACCACCTGCAGGATCATGGATATGGATTCATAAAGATACAATATATCAGCTTACATCCACAGTGTAACAGTTCCAAAATTATTTATTTCCTTTGATTTCTCAGTACTAAGTTCTCGGACGATTGTGGTACAGTAATTTACCTTTCCACTGTGCCAGATGGTCTCGTTGCCCTCGGGGTCCACATCGTCCGTGTCCATGGTGAGGTAAGAGAGCTTCCTTGTTAGTCCTTGGGACTTTATCTCCAGTAGTGCCTGCTTCCCAATAAAATCTGCAGGCTGACACACATACACACACACACACATGCACACACACACGCACAGACACACACAAACACAGACACACACATACGCACAAGCACATATGCACAGGGAGAGGGAGAGAGAGAGAGAGAGAGAGAGAGAGAGAGAGAGAGAGAGAGAGAGAGAGAGAGAGAGAGGAGGGGGGTCAGATTGTGTTGTTTTTTATATTAAGTCAAAAAGACTTTAGGACATGAGTAAGATAAGAAATCACAAGAAATCTCACCTTGTTGAGTTTGATGAAGTAATCCAGTCCAGCCTCAAGGGGATTTGTATCACAATTCATCTAAACACAGAAAAGCCATCAATTTCTATTCAGGTATAACAGCTGAACCTCATGAATGTGTTTGTTAAATATGGGTCTCTCTCTCTCTCTCTCTCTCTCTCTCTCTCTCCCTCTCCCTCTCCCTCTCTCTCTCTCTCTCTCTCTCTCTCTCTCTCTCTCTCTCTCTCCCTCTCCCTCTCCCTCTCCCTCTCCCTCTCTCCCTCTGAGTTACTAAGTGTGTATGTATAGGCATGTGTGCATATGTGTGTGTGTGTGTGTGTGTGTAACCTCAGCTCCCCAGCCCCGGAAGCCTTTCTCCAACCGGAGGGAGGCCATGGCGTAGGTGCCAAAGTTGTCGATACCCTCTTCCTGTCCCGCCTCCATTATGGCCTGGTAAACCGTCGCCATCTTTGACATGTCCATATACAACTCCCATCCCAGCTCCCCTTAGCGGATATAAAAGGGTATGTTCATTTCTCTCTTTCTCTCTCTCTCTCTCAGACACACACACACACACACACACACACACACACACACAGGTCTGGGTTGTTCATTTCCTTGTCTTAATGTATCAATAGAGCACAGAACATTTCTATAATAATATAGGTTACAGGCACTAGGTTTCAGGCACTAGGTTTCAGGCACTAGGCTACAGGCACTAGGTTACAGGCACTAGGCTACAGACACTAGGTTACAGGCACTAGTTTAACACTAATTTCCTTGCGCACAACACCATGGCAACTGCAGTGTGTCAACAGCTCACATCATATCTGTCAATCCAAAGACCTTCAGGCTTTAGGCTCAAAATGGTGAGGCTAGAAGGCATGTTGTCACATCAAATACACACACACACACACCCAGACAGACAGACAGACACACACACACACCCAGATAGACAAACACACACACACACACACACACACACACACACACTCAGACAGAGAGAGAGACACACACACACACCCACACACACACACACACACACACACACACACACACACACACACACACACACTCAGACAGAGACACACACACACACACACCCACCCAGATAGACAAACACACACACACACACACACACACACACACACACACACACACTCAGACAGAGAGAGAGAGAGAGACACACACACACACACACACACACACACACACTCAGACAGAGAGAGAGAGAGACACACACACACACACACACACACACACACACACACACAAACAGGAACAGCACATAGCACAGACACCTGTGCACATACACTCCACATTTATCTACATCTTAGTGACTGGTGGTGGTACTGGGGTTGCCACATAAGGCAGAATTCCCCTTGCATATACCTGTGTATGATATCCGTATAGCTCGGAGGGAGATGCCTGCTAGCTCGATGGACTTGCACTGGAGGAACCTGAAGGCTCCATCACTCATGTCCTCACTGGTGAGCTTCTGTAGGACACGGCGTGAGCTCGGTCCAGCCACACCTAGCACTCCGATGTCATCGGTCACATTGGAGATGTCCACGTCATATCTACCATCACATCTCTCTCTCTCCATCCATCTGGTGGAAGAGGATAAACCAGAACAACACAGAATTATATCATGTGGATTCATTTAGAAAATTTTCTTCTTTTTTTGATGAAGGGTTTATGATGTGATATTTAACTCCCTTGAGCAAGCGTGTTATAAACTTGGCCACAAGGGGTCAGTCAAAGCACACATACTGAGTGGAAGCTGAGTGAGTGGAGCCCACTGTGCTGCTTTCTGATTGGAGCAGAGGGGAATTACTCAGACTGAGGTTTTACATCACTGGAGTCTAAAACAGGGCCTCACTAACACCAGATGGAGCTGGACCATATGGACTACAATAGCTCATAAGCAGTGCTAAAGCGTGCTTCTCTGAGGTCTGCTTCCTGGTCACTGTAAGGTCTCATGACTGTGATTCAGTCTCCCCTGTGATTATAAAATGTCTAGAACATATTGAACAGATGCCTGAATGGGTGTGTGTGTGTGTGGGAGGGGGGGGGGGGGTGTGTGTGTGTGTGTGTGGCTAACCTGAGATCATGCAGTTCTGATCCTGAGCCAGTGATGAGCATAAACTCTCCAGGTGCAAGCTGGGTAATGGTGAGCTCAGCATAGACACGCCCCCTTGGAGTCAACATGTGACTGATGTTTGTTAGACCAACCTGGCAGGTGTAACCATTATGACAGTTTCAACCACCCACACAGGAGCACCCAAAACACTCAAAAACCATCACCATCTTAGTACTCAGTATACTCAGTACTACAGGACAGAGGGACATTTTGTGCTCCCAAAATCAACAAATCCTTATCTTCAAAACTACAAACAATGACTTTCATAGTTGTACAGCTTTAAGACCAGACAGCACTGCTTTATGAATACAGCAGTGACATGTATGACACATTACTATAGAACAGGGCTAATCAACTATATTTTTCTGCAGGCCAAATTTGGCAGATAGCTCTGACCTGTGGTCCGGGGGGGGGGGGGGGGGGGGGGGGGGGGGCGCAACACTCGTGACACAGTGTTTTTTCAATAGCCCTGAAATAAATGCTCTGGTTTAAAATTAATTCTCCCGTCAAAATAAGAAAATGTTTTTAACAATTTATTCTGGGTCTGGATGGGATGGCATTTGGTTCGTTGGTTGCGGACCACGGAAATAGAAAATTGCAGAGTTAATCAGGAATGAGATTGGGTCCGGACAGGACTGCGTTCGGGTCCGGATCCGGGCCGCTGTCCGCCTGTTAGTGACCTCTGCTATAGAATATTCCGGTGGTTCTGGAACATTCCAGGACATTCCATGACATTCCAGTCCGGTAGGGAAGCTCCTGATACAGTAGAGCTGTTAATCGTCTCCCTGTCTCCAACATGCGTCTCACCTTAGGCATGGTGTTGGCAAACAGTCGGTCCAGCAGCTTATGAGAGTCCTTCCCTTTGACAATGAACTTGCCAAAAGGTGAAAGGTCAATGACTCCCACTTTCTCCATCACGAGCCGGCACTCACGGCCAACCGGTCCAAACCAGTTTGTCCTTTTGAAACTGGGTCTGTGTAGAGACAGAAAGAGTGACACAATACTTTTAGTTCGATGGTCAGACTGAGGCTCGGACAACATGGCCCGTTCAGCAGAATATGAACCTAGGAATGCCGTAACAAGGGTGTGGCTCTTTGCAGACCCTAGGGATAAATTTAAAGCTATGGGTTATGTTGCATTCGTGAAGAAGGTTTGAGGCCATAATTCATCAGTACTACTCATACAGTGTATATCCAATGCAAAAATGTTGTAATTCCTCTAAGAAGTGCAGACTATCATTTTCCAGAGAAGTGCATCACTTGGAATGATTTTAAATGAGGAGTTTTTTTAGCCATCATGGAGCATAGCATGGCAGCTTGAACCTAGCCCAACAGGAAGCTGAACCTAGCCCAACAGGAAGCTGAACCTAGCCCAACAGGAAGCTGAACCTAGCTCAACAGGAAGCTGAACCTTGCCCAACAGGAAGCTGAATCTAGCCCTAAACCTAGCCCAACAGGAAGCTGAACTTTGCTCAACAGGAAGCTGAACCTAGCCCAACAGGAAGCTGAACCTAGCTCAACAGGAAGCTGAACCTAGCCCAACAGGAAGCTGAACCTAGCCCAACAGGAAGCTGAACCTAGCTCAACAGGAAGCTGAACCTAGCCCAACAGGAAGCTGAATCTAGCCCTAAACCTAGCCCAACAGGAAGCTGAACTTTGCTCAACAGGAAGCTGAACCTAGCCCAACAGGAAGCTGAACCTAGCCCAACAGGAACCTGAACCTAGCCCAACAGGAAGCTGAACCTAGCCCAACAGGAAGCTGAACCTAGCCCAACAGGAAGGCAGGCCTGCCAAAGGCAGCTCCTCCTCTTCCAGATCCACATATGATGACATAAGCTTACTTTACTCTCAGGGCCTCTGTGTGAATTAAGGGAAGGATAGAAAAAGAAAGAAGTCAGAAAGAGTGAGAGAGAAAAAAAGAGAAAGACAAAAACAGCAAGAGATCCCCTTACGACTTTACTGCCCTTTGGAAACTTGATAGCCACTTATTTTAACCTAACAGAACTTTTGTAGGTATTTATCTTTTCTCTGAGGTAAATTAAAGGCCCATCCCTGAAACCTTCTCAAAAATAATTCATGTTGCTTGCTTGATAGATAGATACATAGATAGATACATAGATACATAGATAGATAGATAGATAGATACATACATACATACATACATTGTTCGAAATACTGAAGGAGAAGCCAGGTCACATGACCTGGGGGGATATTCTTATTTGTTGAGTCTTATTTGGTTCATGGGGCAACTAGAGTATTCAACCTTTTTGGGAAAAGATGGGACATATAATATTATATAAATATAATATTTAAAATTTTGTATCCTGGGCCTTAATGTTGACATTTTTTGTTCAGTGCATGGTGTTATTCCTGAGGGTTTATGGAAGGCGATGTATGCTGAAGATTTCCTTGGTTGCATGTATAAATTCAGCCACTAGATGGTGCTAGCTCTGAATTTTACTGCTCCTGTGTGTGGGACGAGAGCTACTTTGGATATGTGAGGTTGGCCCTCACTGGGGAGTGCACTCTCAACAAAGATCCACTGTTTAAACCGGATACCAGTTTACTCCATCTATAGAAATATTTCCAAAACTGTACATGTTCAGTCAACACTGGCCTCTGTGTATGTATGTGTGTGTGTGTGTGTGTGTACCTATAGCCCACATCGTCCCCTGGCTTGTGGAAATAGTGGGGCTGTTCCCAACCTGTGTGGAAGCCCATAGAACATTTCTCCTTCAACAGCTGGTAGACTCCACTCACTCTGCATGTGGGCCGCCCGGCGAAGCGTTCCTCCTTAGGGTAACCCACTGAGAGAGGGACAGGCACACACATCAGCGAAACACGTGACAGGTAGACAGGTAGATGGCAGGTAGACAGTGAACATGAAATCCATTCAGATATAACATGGGCAGGTAAAATACCTAACTAACAGAATACCCACTTACCTGCTAAATCCACCTAAAACTGTTCATTGTAACATTTTTGCCAGAATAACGTCATCGCGCACATTTGCTTACATGAATATCTATATAGTACACAGTACAGACTTTATGCAAATGAGAGGAACAAGATCTCACGAGCTTAGGCCACACCCTCCAGGCTAAACCACACCAGCTTACGTCTTCACCACACAATGTTCACCACGTCTGTTGCCCTGCTATGTTTGAGCTGTTTGAGCTTTTCTGAGCCATTTGAGGGTGCGTGGCACTTTCACGTACCGACGTTGTTAAAGCCATAAGACTCTCTGGCTTTTGCACACATGTACGGCACTGTGGTCCACTTGCTATAGCGGTTTGGGTCACATTCAATCAGGTCGTAGGGAGGTTCACCACTCATGATCCAGTCACCGAGAAACTTCCCCACTCCTCCTGCGTGGATGATGCCATACCTGAAACGACCATCGAGACCATCTACCCAAAGGGTTGGAGAAGTTCACCAGTAAAACTGATTTGGGCTGAAATGTGCCTTCTCGGGAAAAACACATGTTAAAAATGTGCTTTACAACTTAAAACCTAAAAACAGCAGAAACATGATCAGGATAAATACGTGTGAAGGATCCTGGTCTTTTGACCTGTATGGTACGCGAACGATGATCAGGTGTGATGCTACTGCCCGAAACCCAAGCAGACGAGTTTGAAGAGCGTTTACCCAAAACCGATAGCAGTCCAGTAGTTTTGGACCCCCTGGTGCGGTCCGATCATGGGTAGCAGGTCCGGGGTGTACGTGATTGGCCCAGATACAATGTTGATGATGTCAGCATGCTTGAGGACAGGAACCATCTCCATTGCCATCTCGACATGGTCCATTATGCGGTCCAGGTCCGATTCAAATAGCTCCTTACCAAAACCTTTGAGCACATGCAAGTGTAGATGCAACACACACACACACACACACACACACACACACACACACACACACACACACACACACACACACACACACACACACACATACAGTGGAAGCTATTCATGAAGGGAGAATTGGAGTAACATTCACAGATATTTGGATCCATTGGTGCTGTTGACTTATGAACATGGAGACATGCTATTTTCCTGATAAAGTAATAAAATTATGGTTCAGACTAAGTCCTGCTTCACCTGGTGGGACTCCATCTGTCACCCACGAGTCTTGCAGAACCATCTTCTCCTGTTTCTCGTAGGGGCCGAAAAGCAAGCCGTCCCTCTCTTGCCTGAGGTAGTATGAACCCTCCAGGTCCCGAATGACCGGAAGCTCCTTCTTCAGGGCTTTCACCTCAGGAACCGTCGCCGTGACCACATACTGGTGATGGACAGGAATGGTGGGATGATCCAGGCCAATCATCTGGCCCACCTCCCTGGCCCAAAAACCTGTGGACCAATAAGATCACGATAAGCCCTGGAGAGGCTGGAATGTGACGGAAAACCTCCTCAAGGAGGAGAAGTGGATAAGTGGAGATAAAAACATTATCATTTAGACTGGCCTATATTTATGTTATTCTATTTCATTTTTTTCACATATGAAAGACAGTAATGAATCATGATATTTCATACATTTTCTTTATTATTGTCATCTAAAACTTTTATGTTTAATCCTCTTTAAATGTAAAATACATTTGGAATCAAGGTATAAAGTGTCCCTAAATGTCGACCCTCATCTTCACTGGTTCCTGTTAGAACCGGAGGCCAGGATGTTGGCTAATGCAGGCATTTCCTGGAACAAGGCATCAGTGTCCATGGATCCCAGCTATGCTAACTGCACCCCTCTTTTCAAAGCACTGTGCTCCATGGTTCATGGGGTCATATGTGTGGACATACACGTGACCTTTTGTGTTCTCTCTCAGAATCTCGATCTGAACCTCTTGGAGAGCTGAGCAAGGGCTGATGTGCATTGTGGGATAGAAACAGTGGGTAACTTTCCCCACAGAAAGCTCATTTCTAAGATTAGCAGTGATGGGCAACTATAGGAAGGTTCAAGGTTGTGCTAAGCTTCTCAACATTCAAAACTGTTGAGGCCATGTGAACCTTTAGACACGAATTTGGTGTGAAAAAACAACAGCTTCCTGAACTGTGTCCAGTCAATTCAAACTGCAAAAGTTGAACTCCAGCTAACATCTAAACCATCTGAAGGTCAATAAAAGCAGAAAGGATGCACCTGAACACCATCTAGAAAACCAGAGCGAAGGTTCTGAACATTTTTGTGAAAATCCTAAACCTCTAGAGATTTTTTCAGTTCCTTATTATATATCAATTCAAAATCAAAGATTTCTGCACAAATAAAGCAAGACAGTCCAGGGGTCGTGACTGTTGCAATGCGCTCTGCTGATTGGCTGTATGAGAGGATGAGGTTGGTATATAGTGTGTTTATGATTTCAGTTTTGGCAGTTACTACTGTTTTCTAATTTTACCTGACAGAAAGGTCATCATTTTAACGAGAGCATTTTATAATTTAGTAAAAACAAAATATTTAGTTTAAATATAAGTTCCTGACAAAGTCAAAAAGTCTTGATGCAATAAACAATTTTATGTAGTACATTTGTGCATTTAAAACCCACAAACAGGTCAGTCACTACCCTAACACTTGAGGAAGGTTATAAAATGGACAGAGAATGTAAATGAGAGACAAACATTATGTGCGATATGCACTACCTATGAATCTTCTCACTCAAGTTCATTTCTGTAAACTAAGAATCCTCATATGTTCCAGCAGTATATCTACAATCACTTATTATGATTTCACCAGTTAGAGATATTCCAGAATGTTCCCTGGGCTAACCATCTGCTTCTGATTTCTGGGGAGAACCCTGCTTCTTACAGTTTCTACCTCCTGATTTATTCTAATATATAATAAATATATTGATAAGCAATATAGTGGACAGAAGCACCTTGTTTGCACTGCCACAGCTGATAAAAGCCCTTAGTCCAAAACATCCTGTTTATTTACTATCGTTGCTCAAGGGTCATATGCAAGCAGATTCTATTGGTTAAGAGCTGGCTTGATAACAAGATGTGATTGGCTAATATGGAAGGCGGCAGCATGCGGCCTCCCAACATAAATGGGCTCAGTTAAGTCATTCCTTACTGCTGATGTAGTGGTGTAGCCTACCGCACCACAGAAACAAAACGTGCAGGGTAGTAGAAAGAGTTTCAGGAATAGTTGTGTTTGTGATGATAAAAGCCCCTTTCCTGACCCAAATAAATCCTCACGCCTACAGAAATAAGCACATTACCCACACACACGCACACACACACACACACACACGTAATATTTACTAGGTTGTCACATCGAGCAAGGTATAATAAATAAACCTTTAGCCTAACAGTAACCTTAAACCTAACCTAACCCCCCCCCCCCCCCCCCCCCCGGTTTGGACTAACCTGCAGTGTTGACCACACGGTTGGCACGAATGGTGCCGTGGGGGGTCTGGACGTCCCACTTCCCATCGGGGGTGGGGAGGAGGCCAGTGACGGGGGCTGGGTTGTAGAGGTGGGCACCATACATGCGAGCGCCAGCCGCAAGCGCCATGGTAAGAGAGTACGGGTCAATGTGCCCATCACCGGGGGTATAGAGGCCTGCCAGCACCTTAGAGAGGAGCACATGGGGACACGGGTTTTTAGGTCCGCTTAGTTGTGTAGCACTACTCACTGTTTCTGGGTTTGACACAAGCACAAATGGGCATGGTGCCCTCATCTGAATGGTCTCTGTGTGACTAGTATTTGTTTGTTTTACAGTATAACAGTTTTACAGTTTTTTATCCAGGTACCGGAACAGTTTTTTTCCAAAAGCTGTCACACTCCTGAACTCTGCCTCGTGAATTCAAACAATAACACTGGTCTGAACCCCAACACATACATTAAACACCACCGAACACTTTAAAACGTCACTACCAGTTCCCCGTTGTATATAATATACATATATATTAGGGGTGGGACGCGATTTAAAAAATTAATCGAATTAATCGGAAGCTTTGTAATTAATTAATCGAAATTAATCGCATTTTAATCGCATTTCAGTATTTAACATGAGAAATATTAATTTAAGTTTGAATGATGAATGAATCAATGAACATAATCATAAACTCCAACATCTTGTTTATTTTTCCACCAGTCTACTACGAAGACCAATATATGTGTAGTGTGCAGAAAACAGTTCAGAACATTGGAAATTCTGACCAAAAATGTTGTTTAATTTAGGGAGTTTTGCTCAGGATATCGGAAGAATTTAAGTAAATCAGAAGATGTTTTTTAATACCATTTTAGATGGTAGACTTTCTTTAATTTCCCAGGCCTCTGCCATAGGCATCTTCATAGTGCCTAGAAGTGGTCTTCTGCATGCTCAAAGCAAATGACTGGATCTTCATCATCTATAGATTCATCATCTATAATATGAGCTGTCACACCAAGATCATTCTTGTTGCTAACAGAGGTCCAGTGATCCCCAGTCAGAGCCACATTTGTGGCACTCTTCACAATAACCTGTTTTAATTCTTTCCTCATCATACAGCTGCTGGATTTTCTTCGACATTGTCTTTCTGGGGTGAGTTTCCCAAAACGTTCTTAGTGCCAAGTACTTCGTCACCTCGTTCTTACGTACGAGGTTAAGAAGTACTTGGCGCTAAGAACGTTTTGGGAAACTCACCCCTGGACGGTAGTTCGTAACTTGCATCAGTTGACGCAATTCGCAGCGCTTCTTGTAAGCATTTATCTTCGACCACAGAGAGCGGACAACACAAATAATGTGACGCATCATGTATAAACGCGTGCGGAGTCGCGCGCTACGGCCATTCGCGAAAGTTTAATCCAGTCTTAATGGTCCAATGAAGGTCATTTAAAAACCAGGACGTTTCCTCACAGGATGTGAATTACGGACGTTTGGTCACCCTATCGTACTAGGAATACATTTAGCAGCTAAGTTATCATTACTGACCTGCGCGTTAAGCTGGGCGTACACTGTGCGATTTTTGGCCCATTTTCAGCCGATTTTTCACTCGTTTCGGCTCAATCGCGTGTCGTGCATCGTATAGTTTACACAGGTAAACGAGGAGCGATTCACAACTCCCGATCAGAAATCGCAGCGTCGCAAGAACATCAAACATGTTTGAAATTCAAATCGCTCCTCGTGAGAGTATCGCACTGTTGAAGCAGCTCCACGAGCCGACTCTCCCTGCGATTTTGTACAGTTTGAGCTGGAGCTGAGTACACGATTTAAAATATCGCAGTGTACGCCCAGCTTTAAGCCTGGTTTTTATACTTTCGCGAGCGACCGTAGCGCGCGACTCCGCCCACCTCGCGCGACCCTGCGCGAGCGGTGTAGGCGTTTATACTTTCGCGAACGTCGCGAGCGTCGCTGCAGTGTTCTCCGAAACGATAGGTGGCAATAGGTGGCAGTGGAGAATAAAAAACCTCTGCAAAACCGGGGAAAGAAAATTTTTACCTGACCAGAGACCGTATATATACACCAGGCATCAAACATAAATATGGCTTTGCAATGTTGTCCGAAACGATATGTGGTAGTATAAAGAAACACCCCTCAAAAAAAGGGGAATGAACATTTACCTGACGCATTTTGATGTTGCTTTGTGTTTCAGGTTTGAAAAGTGCTGGAATTTAGGCTAAAGTACATTAAAATGTTGAAATTACGTTAACAAATACGAGCCTCTTGTAATTCCAGGACGAAACATGAGAGAACGTGAAGACGTTAAGATTGAGCGTTTTGAAAATAAACAACCATTAAATAATGTGATAAAAAGCGAATTATTTCGAGTACATGTATAAATATTTAACTTAATTAAGTTTAACGTGCTGGGAAATATTGAAATGGACCTTTAAAGTGACGTACAAGTGCTTTAATTCCACCTTGATTAGGTGTATGAACCCGGCAAACATGACTTTGTCCATCGCGCTGAAGCGCGGCGCGCGCGCGAAGTTACAAAATTCGAGAGGTGCACGACCTCGCGAGCGACCGTAGCGCGCGACTCCGCCCACCTCGCGCGACCCTGCGCGAGCGGTGTAGGCGTTTATACTTTCGCGAACGTCGGGGATTCGAGGAAAAATGGCGGGTTGAGCGGCTGTTTTTTAAGAGCTCGCATTGCAGGTCCTTATTTTTTATATTTCTTGTAAGTTAATTCTCCACCAAAATTGCTGAAATGGCTTCCCAGAACATCAACAAATCACTCAAGCCTAGAGTTGACTCGAAAAAGAAAGAAGCCGCTTCCGACAGAGACCACGGTTACGCCATGGACATCGCCACTAAAAGTAAAAGGGAACGAGGTGACTCGACGCCCTCAACGCCTAGCAAGACACCAGGTGATAAGCGGCTCCGTTCTGGGGAAGAGCAAGAAGAGGAGGAAATATCTCTTAAAGATATAATGAAAGGTATTGTTACGCTTGGAGAGAAAGTGGACAATATTGAACAACAGGTTATGCACACCAGTGTTATGCTCGCTAACCTAGCCAAAGCGGTGGAATTTAATGCTAACGAAGTTAAAGAATGTAAGGCTAAGGTTTATGAGCTGGAAAAGCAAAGTGACAAATTACGAAAGGAGAACGATGATCTTAAAAAGAGGCTCAGAGAACAGGAAAGGTACAGAATGAGATGGAGCCTTCGCATAAAAGGCTTGAAGGAGGAAAAAGGTGAAGACGTCAGGGCTTTAGTCATACAGACCCTGAAGCACATCGTTCCTGAGTCCGCAGCCAGAATGGAGGATGACGTGGATGTGGTACACCGACTGGGACGTAGGTTGGAAAATAAGCAAAGATGCATCATCGTGTTATTTACACGAAGACTAACAAAGGAAGAGGTCTGGAAGAAAGCCAAAAAGTCCACCTACTGCAAAGAACTGGGCATCCGCTTTGCTGAAATGTTACCCAAAGAAGACTGGGAGGAGCGAAATCGTCTGTGGCCACAGATTGATGAAGCAAGGAGAGCCGGAAAGGTGGCCTACTTTCGTGGCCCCTTTGGGTATATTGACGGTCACCTAATTGGTTTTGAAGGTATGCATACTAAATAAGGAGATGTAGAATTTGCAAAAGGTCTTGCTCCTGCGTCTCTTGAGTTCATAACTTGTACAGCTAGCTTACTGAGTATCATCTTCTGGTACTCAGTTTAACTGAGCTTTTTTCTTATCTTTCTATTTACAGTTTATTCTTGTATTTTTTGTGTGTTGTTTCTAATGTTAAAACAGAAAATTTCACTTGGTTCACTCAATGTTAGAGGTTTAAAAGATATGGTTAAAAGAAAGGCATTATTTTTGTTTTCAAAAGGACAGAATTCAAACTGTTTATTTTTTCAAGAGACTCATTCTTCCAGTACAGATGAAACCTTTTGGGCTAATCAATGGGGTGACAGGATTTTATTCAGCCATGGTACAAACCGATCAGGTGGTGTTGCTATTTGCTTTAATAATTTTCCCGGAGATATTCTGACATACAAAGGAGACAGAAATGGACATTGGTTAGCAGTAGCGACCCAAATTGATGACTTAGTCTTCATTCTAGTTAATGTGTATGGTTTTGGTAGTGACAGTTTGAACCGTAATTTACTGGATGAGTTATCTCAAATTATATTGGAATTTACAACTCGGTATCTCACTGACCATGTTATTCTAGGTGGGGATTGGAATATAACTCCGAATGAATGGCTGGACAGATGGCCTCCAAGATTAGGCAGACAACAACATAACACTCTGTTAAGTACTTTCATGAATGATAACAAATTAACTGATGTGTGGAGAGCATTAAATCCAGGGTGTGCTGAATATTCATGGATAAAACCTAATGGGCTTTGTAAGTCAAGACTAGATTATTGGTTGATAAGTGATTATTTCTTAACAGGCACCGCAGTATCTGCAATTTCTAAAGCACCGCTATCTGACCATTGTTATGTTAGTTTAATAATAGGACCTACAGCACAGACGAGTAGACATAAAGGCTATTGGAAATTTAATGCCAGTTTATTAGACAATGAGGACTACTGTGCCAGGATTAAAAAGATTATAAAGGAAGTTGAAGCTGATCACTCAATTGTAGAGGATGCGAATAAGTGGGACTTTTTGAAATACAAAATACGTTTAGAGACTATATATTTTAGTAAAGAACTTAGAAATAAAGAAAAACAATATGAATGTGATTTATTCAGAGAAATTAATCAGTTCTGTAGCTCCTCTGATTCAACCAGTCCATATTTAATTGAACTACAATCTAAATTAGATGCTTTATACCTTAAAAGAGCACGTGGTGCCTTTATTAGGGCGAGAGCTAGATGGATGGAAGCGGGAGAAAAAAATTCTTCATACTTTAGTCGATTAGAAAAAGGCAGACAACAAAGGAACTCTATAACAACTTTATTAATCAATGATCAGGAATGCAATGATGGTAAGGCCATAGAAACAGAAGTTTTTAATTTTTTTTCTAATCTATATTCCTCCCACTTCTCTATCGATGACTCCAATTATCTCTTTCAGAAAATCAAAAATAAGACTCCACAAATTGAAGAGTCATTTAAAAATCTATGTGAGTCTGAAGTCAGATTAGAGGAACTTGAGGTAGTGGTCTTTAAAATGCAATTAGACAAAGCACCAGGTACTGATGGTCTAACTGCCAATTTTTATCGTTTTTTTTGGAATGATATTAAAAATCTTTTATTTAGGACTATAAATACCTGTATAATGAGAAATACATTGACTCCTAGTATGAAAGAAGGTTTAATTTCGTTAATTCCTAAATCTGGTAAAGATAAACGATTAATAAACAATCTCAGACCAATCACTTTGTTGAATACAGACTATAAAGTTCTCTCTGGGGTTGTTGCTGCAAGATTAAAAAAGGGGATCTCTACAATAATTAGTGAAACTCAATCTGGCTTTTTAAAAGGTCGCTCAATACATAATAATATTCGACTTGTATTGGATTTGCTTGACTATAGTGACTTAGTTAATGAAGGGGGTCTTATGTTATTTTTAGACTTTTATAAGGCTTTCGATTGTGTTGAGCACCCCTTTATAATGCAGACTCTGACTTCTTTTGGTTTTGGACCGAAGTTTCTTAATATTGTCGGAACGCTGTACAATAACATTAACAGCTCGGTCTCTTTGACTTATGGTACGAGTCCTAGATTTCAGGTTAAAAGAGGTATAAGACAGGGTTGTCCTTCTTCCCCTTTATTGTTTATTATGGCGGCTGAAATGTTGTCAATTTTAATTAAGTCTAGTAATATTGAAGGGATTAACATATTTGGAAAAAATATTTTGATAAGTCAATTGGCAGATGACACAACTCTTTTTTTAAAGGACAGTAGTCAAATTCCATTGGTGTTACAAACTATAGATTGCTTTTCAAAAGCCTCTGGTTTACAATTAAATATAGACAAATGTGAAATTCTAAGTGTTCATGAGTGTCCTCTGCAAACACTATATAATATAAATGTAAAGAAAGAAGTGAAATATTTAGGAATTTTGATTTGTAAAGATAAAACGGTATCTGAGAAGTATAACATTCATAATAATGTTGAAAAATGTGGATTAATTTTAAGAAAATGGATTCCAAGGGATATCACTATCTTTGGAAGAATCCTCCTAACCAAAATGGATAGTTTATCCAGGCTGATCTATCCTGCATCTTCTCTGGCGGTTCTGCCTGGCATTATTAAAGACATAGACAAACTCAACTTTAATTTTGTATGGAAAAATAAATATCATTATATTAGAAAAGAAGATCTGGTTAAAAACCATGAGGAAGGTGGTGTTAATGTAATTGATTTTGGCTCCATGAATGGTGTTCTTAAACTTAATTGGCTTAGAGCATTTTGTAATGATTCACAATCCTTCTGGTTTATCATTCCTAATTTTGTTTTTCAGAATGTAGGTGGAGTTGATTTTCTTTTGAGATGTGACTTTGTCTATAATAAATTACCTATCAAACTGTCAGATTTCCATCAACAGGTCCTGATGTATTGGAAACTTCTGTACAAACATAATTTTACACCACATAATTCTCCTGTCTGGAACAACAGATATATTTTGTTGAACAGAAAATCTGTTTTTTTTGAGAACCTGTTTTCGAAAGGAATTTGGGCCATTTCACACTTTATGGATGACAATGGAACTATATTATTGTTCAAAGACTTTTGTTCGAAGTTTAATCTTGTTTTTGATGTGAAGATTTACAACAAATTGATAAAAGCGTTCCCAGCTGTTCTTAAATCTATGGTTAAAGAAGATGTATGTAATTCCAAGACCTCTCCTGTTTTGAGCCAACTCTATATAGAAGATATAGACTTTAAAGATAAAAAGATGACTAACAAGTTCACTCGGAGATTGTTACAGAAAGTGTTATATCCTGGTCAGGTTAAGAGGCATTATATTCTAAATGATTATGATCAAGATATAATTTATAAAATTAGAACTAAATACATTTCGTTTCCTCTTCCTCCAAAAGTAAAGGAAGTCCATTTTAAAATTCTAAATGACATCTATCCAACTAATTCTTTTTTAAAGTCTAGATTTAAATTTGATACTCAAGGGTGCTCATTCTGTGATGGTGAAGAGGAGGATTTAGATCATCTTTTCTTTCAGTGTCATGTCATACAAGACTTTTGGTGTAGTATTTGGGATTGGCTCCAAGGTCAAGGAATCGATTTGCCGACTTTGAATCTGACAATAATTAAATTTGGTATTTATCTGCAGAATTCCAGTGCAGAATTTGTAATAAATAATTTAATATTAATGGGAAAGTTTTTTATTCATAAATGTAGATTTTTCAAAACGAATCCTAATTTAGGTTATTTGAAAAATTTTCTTAATTGTTTCTTGGAGTCTCTAATTTTAGTTAAAAGTAATTCTGCTCAAAAACTTATTTTTTTGATGAAAAACTTTGGTCTGATGTAAACCTCTATATAATATACATGTTTTATTATGTGTTTTATTATTTTATTTATTTATTTATGTATTATTTATTTATTTTTTTGTTCATATGCTACTCAACTTATTTAACTGATTCCTTGTATTACCATTTGTGCCTTGATTTTGTTTGTAAGCGATTATTGTAAATAAAGGGAAAAAAAAAAAAAAAAAAAAAAACTTTCGCGAACGTCGCGAGCGTCGCTGCAGTGTTCTCCGAAACGATAGGTGGCGATAGGTGGCAGTGGAGAATAAAAAACCCTTGCAAAACCGGTGAAAGAACATTTTTACCTGACCAGAGACCGTATATATACACACCAGGCATCAAACATAAATATGGCTTTGCAATGTTGTCCGAAATGATATGTGGTAGTATAAAGAAACACCCCTCAAAAAAAGGGGAATGAACATTTACCTGACGCATTTTGATGTTGCTTTGTGTTTCAGGTTTGAAAAGTGGTGGAATTTAGGCTAAAGTACATTAAAATGTTGAAATTACGTTAACAAATACGAGCCTCTTGTAATTCCAGGACGAAACATGAGAGAACGTGAAGACGTTAAGATTGGGCGTTTTGAAAATAAACAACCATTAAATAATGTGATAAAAAGCGAATTATTTCGAGTATATATATTAATATTTAACTTAATTATGTTTATCGTGCTGGAAAATATTTAAATGGGCCTTGAAAGTGCCGTACAAGTGCTTTAATTCCACCTTGTATAGGTGTATGAACTCTGCAAACATGACTTTGTTGATCGCGCTGAAGCGCGGCGCGCGCGCGAAGTTACAAAATTCGGGAGGTGCACGACCTCGCGCCGCGACAGCGCGCGATGCCCTCGCGCACGGGCGGAGCCTCCGCGATTACGTCATTTTCGCCGCGCGGACCCTCGCGCCGCTCGCGGCGCGTCGAGTATAAAGCCTGGTTTATACTTTCGCGAGCGACCGTAGCGCGCGGCTCCGCCCACCTCGCGCGACCCTGCGCGAGCGGTGTAGGCGTTTATACTTTCGCGAGCGTCGCTGCAGTGTTCTCCGAAACGATAGGTGGCAATAGGTGGCAGTGGAGAATAAAAAACCCCTGCAAAACCGGTGAAAGAACATTTTTACCTGACCAGAGACCGTATATATACACATCAGGCATCAAACGTAATTATGGCTTTGCAGTGTTGTCCGAAACGATATGTGGTAGTATAAAGAAACACCCCTCAAAAAAAGGGGAATGAACATTTACCTGACGCATTTTGATGTTGCTTTGTGTTTCAGGTTTGAAAAGTGCTGGAATTTAGGCTAAAGTACATTAAAATGTTGAAATTACGTTAACAAATACGAGCCTCTTGTAATTCCAGGACGAAACATGAGAGAACGTGAAGACGTTAAGATTGGGCGTTTTGAAAATAAACAACCATTAAATAAAGTGATAAAAAGCGAATTATTTCGAATTTTTTCGAGTATATATATTAATATTTAACTTAATTATGTTTATCGTGCTGGAAAATATTTAAATGGACCTTGAAAGTGCCGTACAAGTGCTTTAATTCCACCTTGTTTAGGTGTATGAACCCTGCAAACATGACTTTGTTGATCGCGCTGAAGCGCGGCGCGCGCGCGAAGTTACAAAATTCGAGAGGTGCACGACCTCGCGCCGCGACAGCGCGCGAGGCCCTCGCGCACGGGCGGAGCCACAGCGATTACGTCATTTTCGCCGCGCGGACCCTCGCGCCGCTCGCGGCGCGTCGAGTATAAACCAGGCTTAAACCAGGCTTAAACCAGGCTTTAGCCGCAACATGTTTTGCGTTGAGGTGGTAACGAAGGGTGGAAGTGCTCCTGTGATAAGCGAACTCCTTCCTACATAAAGTGTAAATAACACTATTTTTGTGAAAGTTTCTTATATTTAAATTTCCCATCCACCAGCGTAGCCTCTTCAGTCATCTCCATCATGATCATCTTATTGTGTGTCCATAATCTGTATGCCCGGAACTCGCGCACTGAGAAACATTCCACGGTGCAAAAGTGTCTCGTCCGTTAAATGCGTTAAAATGCGTTAATTTTTTTAGTGCGTTAATTTTCCTGTAATTAATTAATCGAAATTAACGCGTTAAAGTCCCACCACTAATATATATATATCCACCATAATATATTGACTGTATATATATATTTTTAATACTCTGTATATTACTGTAATAACCTATACTACCTCAATAATCTGTATATTACATTTATCTGTAAATCATCTGTATAGTACATTCATAATCTTCATAAAACCTCGTATTACACTTGTAACTGTATATTTTCCCTATATAACATGCATAATCTGTATATTAACCCATATCCTGTATATATGTACATCTCTATTTCTATATTTTACATATTTATATTCTGAATAAGCACTTCTGGATGGATGCAAACTGCATTTCGTTGCTTTGTACCTGTGACATATGCAATGACTAAGTTGAATCTTATCTTATCTTATCTTATAAGCTTTATACTGTTTTTTTTTTTCTTCTTGTGACTGACCACCAATTGTTTTCATAAATTTATTTGTCTCTTGGATATACGGAGTAGATGTGTGACTCTGACTCAGCTTGAGAAGGTTTGTTGGTGTTTTGCGGGCGTGTGTGTCTGCTAGGGAAGCACAGGGATCCCAGCATGTGCGTTTTCTGTCTGTATTTGTCAAGGCATCAAATATACTTGTATCTGCATTCGACTAAAAGCACATTCATGTTGGACAATGGGGTAGTGGTTGGGGAACATGAGTGTCAAAAGAACACTGCTAGCTATGGAGGTAACTTAGCTAGAAGACCACGGCGCTAATGATGGAGTTAGCCAGTTATAAATCTTACTGTGTGCCAAAAGAAGAGAAGTCTAACAGGCTGTGTTCATATCTCAGCTCTTCTCAAGTGTGTGCAACTTGCCTGTTGGCAGTGTAGAAGTCAGGCAGTAAACAGGTCTAATTATCTCAAACGAGCTCCACTACGTCTGTGTCTAATAATTTGAAACAGTAGCGGATTAACTTGTCTAGAACGGCCATGAAGTGCGATACAAGCTGACTGAACATTTAGGTGTGTGTGTGTGTGTGTGTGTGTGTGTGTGTCTGTCTGTCTGTCCTTGTGTGTGTGTGTGTGTGTGTGTGTAGAGCTACATTGCCAGCACCCACCTTGTCCATGTTGAGCAGTGGGCAGAGCTCCTGGACCTTCTCTGGAGGGATGAGGAACTGTGGAGTGGGGTGCCAGTGGGTTCGGGTCATCTGGTACTTCATCTCGTCCAGTCGAGACGCTGACGAGGCGATGCGGATGCTCCCTGGCTGATGGAAGCCCACCGCCTGCAACAGCAAACATGTTATGCCACATTGCTGCCTGGGATACAAACCCACAAACATTACTGGTGTGGAGCTGAACCTCGGTGACCCAAACGAGCAGTCAAAACAATCCAAAGGTCAATGTAATTCCTACAGCTATGTACAACAGCTTTGATGGTTTTATCTCTCACTTTTAAATAAAGGTGTCATTTGTCACACTATTGCAATTCTATTGTATTTAACCTGATGAAGGAGTCTTGCTTTCAGTTTGCTCTGCAGGTGCCCGGTGTGATCAGGTAGGTGATGACCCCTGTTAAGGTCGCAGTCGGAAGGCACGACTATGTCATACCTGGCCGGTCTCTGCTTCCAGCTGCTCATAAAGCTTTATGCTGTAATAGTGAATCTTCTTCAGGTTGATCCCTGGGTGGTAATATGTGGTCAGTCCAGCCTGCAGAAAGAAATGGCACCACCATCAGCATTATCAATACCAACAGCATTATCAATACCATCAGCATTATCAATACCACCACCATCAGCATTATCAATACCATCAGCAATCAATACCACCACCATCAGCATTATCAATACCAACAGCATTATGAATACCATCACCATTATCAATACCATCACCAACAGCATTACCAATACCATAATCAACACCATTATAATTAACTGCTTTTGGAGGTCACCCTTATTAGTATGTTAATACTAATCAACATAAATCGTTGTTGCATTGATCTCTGTGATCAAAAATCTCAAAAGCTTGTCATAATACAGATCTTTTTGCATTTCTCAAAACATCCTGGAGTTTTGGACAATATTAAGTGCATTTCTTAAAACAATTAATAGAAATATCGCCACACAGTGGATTACCAGCAAAAAGTCATCAATCCCTTGTTCATGTAACAAAGTATGCCAATGAACATGACTGTGTCACCAGAATAACAAACCGGTGTGTCATTGATTATCAAATCAAATCAAATCAAATATATTTGTATAGCGCTTTTCACAACATATGTTGTTGATTATGAACATGATGGTCATAGCACTCAGCCATGTTGTCATATATCGGTGGACTCTGTAAACATTTCCTGATGGCTAAAGTTTTGAGGACAGTGATTGAAAATGCACAAGGCTGCACACGTCAACCTCAATAGTACAAAGTTGCACACGTGGGAGATCGATTGCCACAGACTAGACTGGATTCACAATCATGCCTTTACTTATTGAACAGTACTGTACTGCATTGACAGACCATGTCAAGAAATACAATCATAACACTCCACATCACTACAATCATAACACTCCACATCACAAAGGAAGAACATATTAAATTAGAAATAGAACATAGGAAACAGATTGAACATGCAGCCCTGTATGTAAAATTACAGTGAAACTTTTCTAAACGCCCTTCACATTCCTGTGTGTTGCACCACAGATTTACAGGCTGTAACTGTTTCAGCAATGAACTGATGCCAAGATGTTCTGGCGGGAAAGGCCAGTTCAACAGAGAACAAGAATAACCATTTGCTTGATTACATCAAAGGTATCTGGCATTTGTTCAAGATGACTGACAAATTGATTTTCATGTGAACAAGTGGCTGGATTATGTGCAGACTGTACAAGTCATTCTGAGAAATTCTGTTCGGATCCAGTAACTCTAATGCACCAAAGTAAATAAGAAAAATTGTAAGCATTAACTGTATTTACACAGGAGCATTTCATTAAATAAATGAATTAATGCATACTCAGTGAGTCACTATTAAAATGAATTAAATGTAAATAAATGTGCCATATTTGTCAATTGTGATTTTTCACCACAACTGAATTTTTTTTTACCCATCTGTGCAGTTAGAACACACACACTAGTGATTACTAGGGGGCTGTGGATCACACGTGCCCAGAGCGGTGAGCAGCCCTAGCCCAGCGCCCGGGGAGCAGTTGGGGTTAGGTGCCTTGCTCAAGGGCACCTCAGTCATGGCCTCAGGCCTGGGAATTTATCCCACGACCCTCCGGTCAGAAAAAATGATCATGAATTAACCTCAAAAAATGAATGAATGAATGAATTAACCTTTCATGGCAGCTTCAACTGCCATGTTACAAATATTTCCCCCATTGATTCAATTAGATGGAACCAACCCGAACTTAATCGATCTGGGCCAGCTGGTGATTGGGCTGCTGACATCACGCCAGCTAAAACGAGGACCACAATTTTGGCCCCTGGTCACCACTGATGGTAACATGAGGATGTGCTGAGGAGGTGTGAGACCGTATGAGTGTGTAACTACAGCACAGAGTGTTTACCTCTCTTAGCAGAGCATGTGTGTGCTGTGACTGTGAAGAAATAGCCATTGGGGGGTGGTGTTTTCCAAGAACAAATAATTAAGCGAAATCCACAACCAGACACCAGCAGAAACCCTTAAACATACTCTCTCTCTCTCTCTCTCTCTCTCTCTCTCTCTCTCTCTCTCTCTCTCTATGTCTCTGTCTGTCTGTCTGTCTGTCTGTCTGTCTCTCTGCTCCTCTTCCCTCTCTCTCCTCTCCAGTAATACTGACTGAATGTTTAAGCCATTGTTTAACACTGACATCTTTAGCTGACATTGGCAGTTTTGGTTTTGACAGGTGATCTTCACCATACCAGCTTCTTGCAATCAAGAGTTCTACAAACCACCTTTTTGTTACCTTGAAAGTTGACCGTTCAATCTGGACCCACTGAAACACTGGGCAGTATTTAATTTAGATAACCCCCTGCACACGAGGTGGGTGATGGCTTATTAACCAAACGTTCCCATCCAACAAACCTTATTGTATTCATTTACCACTCTGAGGTTTTATTTTTACAACAGGGATAAATCACTGGTCAAGTCAAAAATGCAAATGATTGCCTGTTTCAGTGTTTTGTCAAGGCATGTGGCCAACCACATGATCAGCAATGAGACAGATATTAGCATTCGCTAACAAGCTGAAGCCAGAAGACTGAAGCACGTCACAACTCTAATATCAACAGTCTCTCCAGACCTCTCTCCCACTGCCGTGTCTGAACTGTCACAGTCTGCTCGCGCTCCATTTTCAACTAAATCAGTGCCTGTGTGCACGTGTATTGACGACAGTATTGATTGTATTGTAAAGTCAGGCTCTTTTAGGGTGGAGGACATGATAATGTGATGCCCCTTGAGGGTAAAAGGTTAAAAAAAAACATTGCTGCAGATAAAGAGAGTCGCCATTTAATTCTAAACACTCATGCAGGAAGTTTTTTCAATATCTGGTCATAGTGCACATTGGTTTTTTTTAAAGGTGTAAATGCGATGTGAAGCATGTGTTTCAGTCCATGACTAGTCTAGGCAGTTGTAACAGGTATGTTTTTATTCCTTGATAGTATATTGTCATTAGTATTGATCCCCATACTAATTGTGGAATTGCGGGGCGGAGTTTTGGAGCTGTTCGCTGGACGTACCGCGTGCCAGGTGGACCCGGCAGTCAGCTCAGACTTCTCCAGGAGCACCACGTCCTTCTGGCCAAGCTTGGCCAGGTGGTAGGCCAGACTCACACCTACGCATCCTCCCCCGATGATCAGAGTCTCTGCTGTATCCTTCAGCCTCTTCCGCAGGACTCCCTCACCACCATCACTGAGGAGAGAGAGAGGGAGAGAGGGAGAGGGGGATGAAGGAGGCCGCGGGAAAGGAACGTGGACAGGATGGTGAATGATGACACGAAAATGACACAGAATCATTTACAAAATAAAACTGGCTGATGGTTTTGATGATGTTTCACTACATGAGATTAATAGCAAATCCCACAGGAGGCAACAACAGAACCGATTACCTGTTTGCTCGTGTATGATCAACAGTTTTTCACCGTATTTAACCCCTCTGCGGTGCACGAACCCCCTGCCAGAACACCACGTAACCCACTAAATCAAAGGGCGCTTAGGGTCCCTTACGCCCCCTTAACGTGGCGCTCTGCGCATGTTTACAAAGACAGACACACCAGGTAACATTGTCTAAAAAATGATTGATAAATGCATGTATTGTTTGTCAGTGCCCTCTGGTATTGATCTTTGTTTTAGTATTTTTTAATGAAATAAACTGCGATTCCTCAAAAAAAAATCCCCATCTCTGATCGTATGATGTAAAACGGTGAATCAAATAAACTCTGCGTACGCTTCCAGGTATTCCTGCTCATTAATACATATCGTATTACTATTTGAAAAACATTTTCACAGGAGTGTCGGCTTTTCCAAAATCATGCGTATCAAGCAGAGCCGTAAGACCCAAACTGTCTCACCTCTCTTGCGCGCGTCTCCCTGACGTGCAGCTAACGTTCCTCTCTGCAATTCGCCCAAGTCTTTTACACAAGAGCAAATCTCTCCTTATTCTCGTGTTTATTGTGGTTAGAATTATGGACATGTTGGTCAAACCTGTCAGAAGAGGCACGCCCAAAAGTGAAGCGAACTTTTAAACTTCCAGGCAGACTAAAGTCATCCATGCACATGAAGGGTGAAGACCCGCCCCCAGGACCTGGGGAGACTAAACCCATCCGGTACCGCAGTCCACATTTGATATCCCATGTTAACCGTTAAGCTCCCATGACCTGGTTATTTAGGGACGTATCTTTGCTGCAACTCCAGTTAAACTCACTTGCGGTCTCTCATACTAGAATATATATATATTTATTATACTTCTTTATAGCACCCTATCAACTTATTGCATTTTGCATATTGATAACTGCATTTCAGAAAACTTTTATGTGTCAAAATGCAACCGGAGCTTGTTTTTTTCCTCTTAGGAAATGCTCAAAGTTGAACTACGAAACAAAACGTTCACATCAACATTGTGTTTACTGCGACTTCTTATTTTGCAGCTGTGACGCTCCACTAAATAACGGAGCACATTGCCAGGTTCGTTTAGTTCTACGGGCCCGCCGCTATTTTGGAGCAGCACGCGCTGTCTGTCCCGCTGAAGCGTGAACACAAGTGTGCGGGTGCAGCCGTAAACGATCTCGCTGCTATGTCTCCGATGTAAAAGTATCTTCTTATGAAGGCAACGAGAGCCGATGGTCCCGGGTATCAGGAGCAGGTTGTGTTAGTGTGTAGGTATGTCGGATCCAGTCTGAACAGGCTAGTGCAGGGCAGCCCCATGGGACTTTAGTCTGGGACCTGGGGCTACACATGCAGACCGCGACACGCTGATGTTATGACCGCACTCACCTTTATTTCATTTACATATTGTCTTATGGTTCATCGGGGGTTCATGCATAAATTTTGCATGCATGTGCACTTACTGGGATCTGCTGCTGATCAGAGAACAAATAAGAAAAACCTACACAGACAGATGTGTAGATACCAGAGACAAAAAAATGGATTATCTGCATGTCATTATCAGTAAGTACCGCAACATCAGAGTCTGATGAAAGCACTGATTCACGGCTGGGTCATTTCAGAAACATAATGGACGTTTGATATCTCTCCTCAAAGTTTCACTGGTAACACTGTCTACAAATCGTAGACAGCTATTCATAACATTCAGTGTCGTGCACAGACTGCTGTTTGACGCAACAAACAAACAGGACTTTTAACCACAACCTTTAAGCCAAACGTTAGACAGGTTTGTTGTCACACGGGTCCAGAGTAAATGATTACTGCACCAAACCAAGATGTTCCTTTGTAGATGTTGGCTTCATTTTGTAAGTTTATTTCCAGCTGGGTTTCTGTGACCCATGAAAGGCAACTGTTTGTATTTACATGGCATGGGTTATGGCAAATCTCATGATCAACCTCCATCTGTTACTGCATTGTACCACAACTACCAAATAATACTTTCAATTGAGCTTTAATTGACGGACTAAATAGTCTATTCCCATTGCAATATAATCCCATTATTCAGCCGGTGATTTAAGCGTTCGTTAACATAGCTAACGTGTCAGTACTTGCTTGTGCACGGCTGAAATCACGTGGCTCACGTGTGCGCAAGGCGCGTCAGCTTTTCGTTCTACCTGCGGGTCCTGCGAAGCTGACGCACGTTTGACGCTCATCAGCACAAATGATTTCGGCTGTCAAACGTTTTGGGGAACTTTGATGTTTAGCAAAGGGTCATCGTGATGGCCTTTGGGACAGGTTTATTGATTGGATTATCAGTCTGTAGCTGGACCTAAACGCTTCCAAAACTATGTTTGTGTCAGTCCACCTCATCTGACACGAATGAGTTAACTTTGGTACCATATGTGACTACTATCAAATAACCGATTTGACTAATTATAATTGACCTTTTCCGGTGTCCCGTTTAGTCTATAGATGCATCATCTGCAGATTAAGAAAACATTAACTTTTGTCTATATCTACATGACTAACCACTGTTAATGCAACAGGTAATTAGTCAAATGTATTATTTGATAACAGCCTGGTGATAGTGTAATGTGTACGTTAATTCAGTTTAAAGAAAACGATTTCGGAAAGTGCATCATTTTGAGAATAAATTGGGAGTCCCTGTCGTTTAATATTTGCTTCCCATGCAAATTGGAGCAAATCTGAAATACCCCGAACTTCGATCAGTGTCGATACTCTTAAACAAACACACTAGATTCCTCTTGCACTTGTAAGCGTGATGGTTCCGCGCTTTGGGCAACACAGCAGCAGAAACGATTGCGCAGCGCGAACTGGACAGTGACATTTTTTAGTGACATCAGTTATAACGCAGCAAACTCCTCCTCCGGTTAAATATAAAAGCAAGCAGAGAAACGCATGCAGGTTACCTCCGATCAAGACGGCACAGCGACCCAGGACAGTCGGTCCCCCCCGAACCTGAATTCTCTATCTAAGCTTCTGCAGCAATGGCACCAGTCGGGTCTAAGAGGGTAAGCATTCACGCTGCATCACTTTGACTATATTTTCGACTGGTTGCTATTTAAACACAAATTCCTGTAAAACTGAAACGCGAAGTTCGTTAGTACAACGTAAGGCGATGGGCGAACGCCAAGATCCAAACTCGGTCAACTTTACTTATGTGCAACGTGGTGCGCTCCCATCTTCCCGTGAAGCGCGAAATATCTGCGCCAAATGTTTGCGTCAAACTAATAGAACTTTTTTAGTAGGCTACTTACTTGGACTTACACGACCAGTAACTTATCTATATGACTGATAACCGTATTTCTCTTGCCCCCAAATAAATTAACAAACGTATTAATGCATGTTCATAGTCATAGATTAAAAGAAAATAGTTGCTATAAATCATTTAATATAATTTTCAGATTTTTCCCCCTCTCTCGCTTTTAACAAGGCAGAGGTGCAGTTCGCACGGGGGGAATCTGGTCTGCACGGATTTCCACGCAAACGGACCATTTCACTTCTGTCAGATTTGCTTCTAGACTCGGTGGTCTAATGTAATCGGGGTGTAGGTGGTGGGAGCGTGTTTTTTGTCACACGCGTACACAGACAAAATGCATGTCGAAAAAAACGAGCCGAACTCTCGGAGCATTAATGTCATCTCTGAGCTCTGTGCGTATTCAAGCCACGTTATTAAAGCGCCATACAAAAGATCATGTAGATGGTTGACGTCATGCATCTTTTCTGGTTACACGTTGCTGTGAAGCTGTTGCGCAAACGCTGAGCAGCAGTCTGACCAATGGCGCTGTGCGGGGGGCGGGGGGTCAGGGCGATCGACCAATCGTGGCGTGCGAGAGGGCGGGACCTATCAATATCAAAGCAACGTGTAGAACGTAAATGTCCAGATGATGGGAAAGACATATCCTTCATAGTTTAGCCATTTTAGAAATCCCAGCTGGATATATGTTTAGATCCGAAATGGAGGACGTCTGATCACCCTACTTTAACGCTTATTTGTTCTGAGTTCAACCCTGTCACAAACAAACAAACAAACACACCAAAACATGTCCCTGCAGGGTATTCTGGAGCGTCTCAATGGGGGCGAGATCGTAATCGGAGACGGCGGTTTCGTCTTCGCCCTGGAGAAACGAGGGTACGTTAAAGCCGGCCCCTGGACCCCCGAGGCAGCCGCGGAACACCCGGAGGCTGGTAAGAGGGCACAGAGCCATCATGGAGAATCTTGTCTTCTACAGCAACCTGGCGTCTGTCAACCTCAACACCCCCCTCCCCAAAACCCCCTCAACTTGGCCCCCATCATAACTATGTAGCAATTATCACTTTGACCCACTGATAGGATTCATCATATGCCTGATTATACTGTTAACATTTGCATGTTTAACTGTTTTAATTCATTCATGTTCTATATGTCTATTTAAATCCCTTGCTTTACATGTAAAACCAATTAATCATGCAATGACTGCCAGATCTGTGCAGATGGACAGAAAAGCTTTATTACACAGTAGTCAGCAACATTCTCTCTCTCTCTCTCTCTCTCGTCATATCAGTCCGACAGCTGCACAGGGAATTCCTGAGGGCAGGGTCAAATGTCATGCAGACCTTTACGTTCTACGCTAGCGATGACAAACTGGAGAACAGAGGCAACGACGTTCACTTCACTGTAAGACGCACGGGGGACAGAGACGTGAATATTAAACACAATCTGTAGTATTGGTAGTGCTCGGCTAGACAAGCCAGCGGGGGAAAACTCAGTCAGTGTGTGAACATGTGCCATCCTGCTTTTCTTGGGATCTTCTCCTGTGTTTCTCTGTGTGGTTTGTGATGAATTACAAAAAAAAAAAACAGATGTCGCTCTTGTGGAATTCAAATCATTCAGCTTTCTGTTTGTGGAAGCCCTCCTCAAACAGTTATTATATTACTGTATGACTCTACAACATGAGTATTTGGTAACATAGATTCAAGGACAGATTCCAAAGCAAATTCATGATAGTCACTTGAACTTATTGAAAAGGTGATCGCCCAGAGTACAGACATGCACAGAAATGTCCATGAACGTCTAAAAGGCACAAAACAGAGAAGAGCCTGTAGAAGACCCACTCTTAAACGTATTAAATGTTGTTTATACATGTGTTATGAGCAATACCACCTCTGACCCCTAGGGGCAGCAAGTCAACGAGGCTGCTTGCGACCTCGCCAGGCAGGTAGCCAATGAGGGCGATGCACTGGTAGCTGGTGGAGTCTCCCAGACACCCTCTTACCTGAGCTGCAAAAGCGAGACCGAGGTGAAGGACATTTTCAAGAAGCAATTGGACGTCTTCCTCAAGAAGAACGTGGACTTCCTTATCGCGGAGGTGAAAAAGTCATGTCACCATGTTTCACTTATCTTAGCATCGTTAGTTGTAGCTTATATATCAAATAACCTGGCCAGGACTGCAGTATCCGCAGGCTTGGTTCAAAGATGATGGCATGTTCTGCTAACTTGTGTCCTGGAGCAAAGATCCTTAACTCCAGGTTGCTCCAGAAAGTTTTTCAACAAACTCTTTGTTGGAAGAAATGTTCTGGAGTTTCCAGTAGAACGGGGCATAGTCCTAATAACAATAACGCACAAGGCTCTTCAGCCAAGATGTGTGTGAGGAGCTGATGGCAGGTCGTGTGTGTGTGTGTGTGTGGCAGTATTTTGAGCACGTGGAGGAGGCGGAGTGGGCGGTGCAGGTGCTGAAGGCTACCGGCAAACCCGTCGCAGCCACCATGTGTATCGGACCCATGGGGGACATGCACGGGCTGAGTCCTGGAGAGTGTGCAGTCAGGCTGGTGAAAGCAGGTGACACACACACACACACACACATACACACACAAGGAAGCAAATCTCAGCTCAGGCCTTGCCCCAGCCCATCCACCTCATCACTGCGATCGTGCTGCAGGCGCTGACATCGTTGGTGTGAACTGTCACTTCGACCCGATGACCTGTGTCAAGACGGTGGCCATAATGAAGGCGGCGGTGGAGAAGGCGGGGCTTAAGGCTCACTACATGGTTCAGCCCCTGGCCTACCATACCCCTGACTGCGGCTGCCAAGGGTTCATCGATCTGCCCGAGTTCCCATTCGGTACACACACACACACACAAGCACATGCCCTGTACATCATGTCCAGTGTATGTCTAAGCAAAGGGGGTCCTCAGGGCAATGTCCACACAAACACACACATGCACAATGTCCACACAAACACACACATGCACAATGTCCACACAAACACACACATGCACAATGTCCACACTCACTTTTCCTATTTTCTTCTCTCTGCTTCAGATATGAGGCCATTCCAATGTATTCTTTTCTTACAATGAACATCATCCCATCTAACTTTTAAAAAGAAAATGTGCATTCATGAAATATTAAGTATTTATAAAATGTATAAAATTATATCATTTCACGAGGTGAAAATACCTTTACACAGTGTACATCATCTAGCAAACCTTAGCACATTAGCACTACAAACGTCAACACATTCGCACACACACACATACACAGGGTCTGATTCTGTAAGCTACACAGTCAATAACCCTGGATCTGACTGGTGCCCCCCCCCCAGCCCTGGAGCCCAGAGTGCTGACCCGTTGGGACATGCAGCAATACGCCCGGGAGGCCTTCAAGGCAGGCATCCGCTACATCGGGGGCTGCTGCGGGTTCGAGCCGTACCACATCCGGGCCGTAGCCGAGGAGCTGGCCCCAGAGAGGGGTTCCCTGCCCGAGGCCTCGCAGAAACACGGCATGTGGGGCAGCGGCCTTGAGATGCACACCAAGCCCTGGGTCCGAGCCCGGTAGGTGGGGCTCCCGCATCGCACACATGCTTCAAGATGATCTTCAGCGGTTGGTTGGGTTTCTCACTCCACCGACACACGTGAAAGGTTCTATCTGATTATCAGAATTCAGAGGCTGTGATGATGATCTGGAAGTTGTGGAGTGCTGATTCTTAAACTGTCGTAGTGATCAGGGAAAAAACGCGGAATACACAGTAGCAGCTTAACCTCAAACACAGGAGCGGCCCAGACCTCTGCACATTACACTGGCCTCTACGGTCAGGAAGGAGAATACGGAAATGTTTTTACAAAGCAACAAACTTGTTAAAAACATTCTCATTAATCTTTTGCTTGATTTTGTTGAACAGTGCACAGATGTGTCTTTTAGGACTTCATAAACTGTTCTATAAACGTTCACAGTTTATTTACATTCAAACCTATAAGCACTAAACATATTAACTCAACTGAATATTAACTCGTACTAAATAGCAAGCAGTATCCTGTAATCCTTCCGCTAAACGTGTCTGTAGGCCAGTTTAGCGTTTCCTCACATTGTCACACGGGATCAGGTGTTGTGGATAGAGATGTACGCACAACCTTTGTCCTGATGCGGTGTCTCCTGATTGGCCTGTTATTCCAGAGCCCGCCGTGACTACTGGGAGAAGATAAAGCCAGCCTCCGGCCGCCCGCTGTGCCCGTCCATGTCGGCCCCGGACGGCTGGGGGGTCACTAAAGGTCACCCCGACCTCATGCAGCAGAAGGAAGCCACCAGCCAGGAGCAACTGCGCCCCCTGTTTGCCAAAGCTGACGGCAAGTGAGGAGGGTTCCCAGGAAGGGGCGGGGCTACAACCTGTTCCCACGTTACCAAAGATACGACGAATCCAACCAAGAAACCCCTTTGCTGGGCATGTCAGATCAGGGAGGTAGAATGAAAGACACAAGAACATTCTCCTCATCATTGTTCCCTTTTCCCCCACGTTTACATATGCACAATTAAAGGACGTGTTCTTGTTGCCTTGGTATGGCAGGACCATTTTTTATCAGTATTTTCCCCAGCTTTGTGTTGCAGTGTTTTGCGTTTGGCAGGTTTTCTTCCTCAAGCAAGATTCATACACTCAAACGTGTGCTTGAAATTCTATTCGCGGCACTGCAATCCGTATAAGTTTGTAGCCATCCACTATTTCTGCTGTTTATACTCAGTAGGTTGTTGTATAAGGACGTTAAACTCAAGTTCCTCGTCATCATCTCTAGATGGCACTCTAGAGCTCCTTATTGCTTGAGATAACATGACCACATCCTGATTTAGGAGTAGTTCAAAATGTAGCAAAGCTACATTCTGTGTTTTCTGGACACTCCAGTATTTTGCCAGTGTTGTCCATTCAAGTGATTGTTTATTGACTTTCCCCCATTTTTGCTTCTTGCTTCATTAAAAATTCAACATGCACGTTTCTCTTTTTTTTCCAGTAGATTTTTGTCTCTTCACTTTTGTCATGCATACCTGAAAATAAGGCACATCGCACCATTTACAGATGACAGAATCAATATGCAATTTTTTTGCATTCCATCACTGCATTATACACAAACAGCGGGTATATGATTCGGGAATATTACTGTGCGTTCACACTGAAAGCGACGAGAGCGACACGGCGACCGGAAGTCATTCATTTTCAATGAGAGTGAGCGACACCCAGCGACGCGACGCGAAGTGAGCGATTCGAGCGACGCGAACAAGTTGAGCTTGGCTCAACTTTATGCAAATGAGCAGTGACGCGCGGCGGCGACTACCAATCAGAAAGTATGTTTGCACCCTCCTCCGAAACCGCACCTCTGACTTTGGTTCCTACTGATTATTTGTTCCGATTGCAAAATGGAAGAGAGATTAATAGTGGCTGTCTCTGGATGTCCCGCACTTTACGATGTTTATTTTTGGAGGGAATACTGTTCATTTGTTAAAAAACATCTGCAATAAATTAGCGTATACCCTATTATTGGTTATGATTTTTTAAATTCCTGTTTGATCTTCGGGTCAGGGGTAAAAAGTAAAAAAAATACATAAACATTTTAGGCTTATATACTATATGTGTTTTATACACACACTATGTTTTATACACGCACTCCTTTATAATCGTGTGTCCTGTAATCAATAGATTAAAATAAATACTGCGTCCTGCTTTAAAAACGTGATTTGCATATCTGTCACGTGCTGCATGCAGGCGTGATGTTGGACACGCCCCCACGCGACGCGATGCTGGCGACTCGGCGACGGAGAGCAATTTTATCGCTTTCGGTGTGAACGCACAGTTACACGAATATGGAGCTCAGGTTCTCCTTTAAACAGGCAAACGTACCGAGGTGGGGATTGATGTAGTGATTTTCTGAGCCTAATACAAATCTGAGTAGACAACAAACGACACCCAACATTTCAAGTTTATGGTTTTGATCAGTCGCCAAACGTGTCTTTCCTACCGAAATAAAAGTTACAAAAGCAGTATAGCTAATGTTCTGGGATTTCTCCTCAACCTAATCTATGTCTACCGCATCTCTAGTGTATGATTGATTACCACACTTAAATACAATTTCAACATGTCTTCCTATCCTTTGAAAACCATAGAAAACTCCAGACGCTGTAATCTAGCGTATGGTGATGAACTATTGTAAACGAATTGATAGACGATTTTCGCCCTCTCGTGGACAAATAAAAAACCGTAATGTTGCACTGGGTTGACTAGACACTTTGAAAATATAATTCGGTATTGACACCACAAATTGGCCACAAATCCACTCGAGAGACACAGAATTGTTTTTCATTAATCATCAAAGCGATTTGTCACTTCCGGTTGCGTCAAGAGAAATGTAATTGATTCGTCTTTCTTATGGACAGATCATCATCAATTATTGAGCGGAAATCAGTTCATGCCCTTTCAACAACATTATTCACTGTATTTTTAGCATCCGTGATTCTAAGCGTTTTTTTTGTGAGCCGTATTTATTTATAAACTACTGTACTGAATACAGGATTCTTTTCCTTTCTTAAACTCAGTGAGTGGTTGCCACGCCCCCTGTACCCGTTTCCATTTCTATGTTTTGCTGCAATCATATTTAATGAATAAATATTCATCACCAGGATTTTGCTCAAGCTTGCTAGATTTTCTAATTAGCAATCCAGGTAAAATTAGTGGAATTAACACAATCCAGGAAGCCTGAGCAAAATCCTGGTGAGGACTTTTAATCGCGGCACCTGGAATTGACAGCACTAATAAATATAAAACCTGAGGTTGAGTTAGTGGTTTTTACCCTGATTCAAGTACTTTATAGTCAACTGGCGCCATCTGGTGGAGCAATCATAGTTTTTCAACTCCTGAATTCCTTTATGAAGGCTCCTTCTCCCTGTACACACCTGCGTGTTTGAGGAAGGTACATACACCACCTACATTAATTAGGGATGCCACCAGACTCCCCTCCATTACACACCCCTACCTGCTGTAAGAAGTGAATCTCACACTGACGTCTGGTCCTCTCATTTCACATATGAGTGTTGCTTGATTTCTGAGTGGATATAAAGTGTCCTTGGCTGCAGGCTCCTTTTAGCATAAAGATTACCTGTGTGATTTTAACTCAGTGAGTGGTTGTCACGCCCCCTGTACCTGTTTCCATTTCCCATTAGTCACATGCTGCCAACCGTCCTGTCACTCCATCACTCTCAACCTATCAGGACCAACTCCTGTGTTCCTCCATGATTATTGGAGAGACTACACCTGCTCCTAATTAAAAGTATCTATTTAACCTGTCTGCATTCACATACTCATTATGAAGAACTGTCATGTCTCCTTCATGCGTACTGATGTGGGGCTTTGCTTGGTTTGGTGTCATTTGCATTTATTTATGATTTGTTTATTCTGTACACACATTAGACACTTTATTTATTATAAATGTAAATTAAAATGTGTGCCATATTTTTGTCAATTGTGATTTTTACACCGCAATCGAAATTTGTCCTCCGCTTTTAACTAGTGGTGGGCCGTTAACGGCGTTCGTTAATTTGATACTCTTATCGGGCGATAAAAAAATTATCGCCGTTAATCTATTCTTAAAGTTGGGTTGGGAACTGGGTCAACTTGATAGTTTAGTTCGGCTGTATTCCTAACCAAATTGCACAGTAGGGGCGAGAACGAGTTTTCAAACCTGTGAATTACAAATCGTACGTGTGTTTACATGGATACGGCCACGAAGTCGCCAGGTTTGCTTCATGGAAAATTCATTTTTAGGAACGTAAAGTGTTACTGGAGCTAGAGGTCTGCACTCCCGCGGTAATCCCGCGGGTCCCGCGGGACCCGACAGAATATCTTGCGGCGCGGGACAGAATTTAATTGTTATTGGCGGGAGCGGGAGTTGAATTAGTCCAGGCGATGTGGGAGCGGGACCACATATACATGTAGAAAAATCCCGCAAATTAATAGTCTAGAACATTATAATAATAACAACGCAATGATTTCCATGCATAAGGAACAGGACGAAAACAACTAATCATTCAGTAAGTAAGCAATAAACTAATTCAAAATATTGGCTAAGCAACTGATCATGTGAACATGAAGTGTGCGTCATTTTGTCATTTTGATACAGAAATGGCAGAGACTGTAGACCAGGGGTCGGCAACCTTTGAGACATGGAGTGCCAACTTTAACATGTCCAGTCAATGAGTGTGCCACTATGGCGGCGAGTTTAATTTGTTGACCGAGGAGGGGGGAGGTGTAAATCGACACAAAAAGTATTATATCGCGATCGATCGCCAAGTTTAAACGCCTCCGCCGTTCGCGCGAGGTGTGCGAGCGGAGTCGCGCGCTACGGTCACTCGCGAAAGTATAATCCATTAATATAATAATTTATATTAAAATATATATTTTTGCTGATGCTGGTCCAGCGTGTCGCGTGCCAGTGACTATGCCTCGGTGTGCCAATGGTGGCACGCGTGCCATAGGTTGCCGACCCCTGCTGTAGACGGTCAACCAGTTTCAGCTGTGGAAAATTCTATTAAAACAGGCGAATACACCACAATTAAGCCAACTACATGAAAGTCTGATGTATGGAAGTCATATTCCATTGTAATTAATGGAGATGGAAATCGGCTTGTTGTGATACATGTCAGAAAGTGTTGGTGTACGTCACCTAACGGGATGTGTTTGGACTGTGATAAGAAATGGGACAGCGCGATCAATCGCTATATTGCTGTTTTAATAAATACATAAGAAAATTAAGTACTAAATCTAATTAATTCAATTCATATTAGGATTGCGGGTGGGGGCAACAGAAATGTGTATGTGGTGGGCGGGTGCGGGATTAAAACAAGCGATTTTTTGGCCGGTGCGGGCGGGAGCGGGATTAAAACAAGCAGGTGCGGGCGGGAGCGGGATTAAAACAAGCGATTTTTTGGCGGGAGCGGGTCTAAAACAAGCGGGAGCGGGATTAAAAAAGCAGTCCCGCGCAGACCTCTAACTGGAGCGGAGCTCGGAGCGGTCGTTTTCTGCATGGTCCTAGTGCTAGATTCGTCGCTATTTAAATATTTCTTTTTAACCGTTAAAACTGCAGAGGACCAAAACCGGCTTTTGAAAAAGTCCCCCCCAAATTACGTCCGTGAGGTTAAATGTACTAAATGTTAGCTTACATTTCAAATACCATGTTTAGCTGAATAAACATGTTATCAACCCCTTTTAATGTACAGTATGTAGGCTTACAAATTCATGTTTAACTGAATAAACGAGTAGTCTACATTTTATTGAGCATGTTTTTTTCTTCAAGTATCAAAGTAGAACAGCTTCCTCAAGCAGTCATTGATGCATTTTGGAAACAGGAGATGAGCCCCTGGTCTAATGCACCCTCTGTATTAAGAAATCCTATCTCAAAAACTGACTTTTAGTCATTACTTTGGTAGCACGCATATGAGCCATTTTAATATAGATTAATCTAGATTAATTTCAAGATTTCAGTGAGATTAATCTAGATTAAAAAAATTAATCTATGCCCACCCCTACTTTTAACACATCTGTGCAGTTAGAACACTCACACACACACACACACACACACACACACACACACACACTAGTGATTACTAGGGGGCTGTGGTGCACACGTGCCCAGAGCGGTGTGCAGCCCTAGCCCGGCGCCTGGGGAGCAGTTGGGGTTAGGTGCCTTGCTCAAGGGCACCTCAGTCATGGCCTCAGGTCTGGGAATCGAACCCACGACCCTCCGGTCACAAGACCAGTTCCCTAACCACCAGGCCATGACTGCCCCATAAAAGACGGTTAGATGACACGACGAAGGTGGCATTTTTAACCGCGTGTTGCAGGTCACAGGGAGCGCTTCCCTTCAATTCCTGCCATTCCATTCCTTTCCAAGGGAGTGCTAACCACCTGGACTTCCATGAAAATTATGGAGTTACTGAAGAACATGGCAGCAAACAACATGATTATTTTACATAATTCAAACATAATTTATCAGTCATCATTGAAGAAGGGTAAAGAATCTCCAGGCCAGTCTAGAAGATGTAATGGAGAAGAAGGAACGTTTACTCAGGGTGGTCCAGTCATCACAGCAGAGGTTAGAAAACAGGCAGACAAATGAGGCAGACAGGCAGACACTGGGGGCAGTGTGATCTCAGTGTGTCTTCATGCCCAGCACACTTTAACTACTCTCAGTCTGCCAGGCAGTGGAGGTCTTTGACTCTTCTCATCTTCAACCTGTACTACAGGTGTTTGGCTCCTTCCACCTCCCACCAGTAGTAGAGGAGTTTGGCACCTCCCACTTTCCTCCAGCTCTGCAGGGCCTTTGCCCCTCCCACTTTCTACAGCAGTGGATGGTCTCTTGCAGGTCTGGAAGCCCACTGCTCTCCCCACTTGTTCTGTCTTCTTTGCTTTCTTTTCTGCCTTCTTCTCTGCCCTTTTCTCCTCCCACTTTCTCCATTGAGCCTCCCACTCCTGTCACTTCTGCTCCTGTTTCATCAGCTGTCTCCTCCTCTTCTGCTCAACCTGAGCCACGGTGAGCACTTCATCACGGTGCCAGATTGCAGAGCCTGTTTGAAGAGAAAACATGTTGAAAACTGGTTGGAATTCATCTGTTCTCTCTTTTCTCTCTTTCTTCATCTAACACACTGATTCTGGATTTTATGTAATGCATGTTAACATACACTATGTACTGTTTAAAAAGGCCTTACATCAAACTATAATGTAAACAAACTGTAAAGTGTTTATATAAGACACACTTACTGTTCGATAGAGGAAAGGTTGATGGACTGCGTTAGGCGAGTTCTTAATATGATTTCGTCCACCTTCGGAGTGTCGGTCAGAACACTGGAGAATGCACGGGGGTGATGCTCATATTCTTTAATCACAATCTCAGCACAGCACATCAGTTCCACGGTAATTACAGTGCTCACGAGTTTATATAGCAGGTAAGCAGTAAAGATAACGAAGTGTGTAACGTATGGTCTGCAACAAATAGCAGATGACATGCATTAATATAACCGTACAACAGTTAACGGTAATAAACATACATGGTGGTTTTACACGCTCACAGCGTGCCTAGTATTCAAATTAATTCAGTATTGTCCTTAGACCTTACAAGAATCAACTACAAATAATAAACTGGACAATGTCATAGAAATCAGCGGTAACTTCACGCTATTTAACTAGCAGGCTAAACTCGTAAGTTCGCGGCAGCTGTACTTCAACATTACTCTAGTCCGTTAACAACAGGGAGGAAATATAAACTCTTAATGAATCAAGTTAACTAACAATAATTCCAGGACCGTAACAAATACTCACATTTTGTCATGAACGCATACAAACACAAATACACACACGCCAGGTTGGTGAAGAATCAGTACAAGTTCGCATGTGCTCAATAACTCCCGCCTGTCACGTCGCCAGCCTCTGACGTGTCAGCAGTGGCGCTCTCCGCTGTAGTATGTACGGGGGGAGCAGCGGTCTTTCCAACATCGCCGCCCCCAAATTTATTCTTAAATTTGCCCCCCTGGAAGGACCGTTTGAGTGACCTGTTGATCATCCTCAGCATCCTGCACCTTCGGCAGCAATATCAGTCGGGTGACTGGCCTGAGATACACTTTGCCCTCTATCTGAACTTCTGCTGTCCTCACTCGATCATCAGACCCAGGGAAAACTCTCACGACTTGTCCTATCTGCCAACTTGACCGAGGCAGTTGTGGGTCGACCAACATCACAGTCTCTCCGATTGCAATGTTGTCAGTTGGGCTCTGCCATTTCCCTCTAGTTTGCATCCCAAGCAGGTAATTGTTCACAAAGGCTGACCAGAATTTATCGGCCAAGAGCTGGGAGTGTCTCCATCTCCTGTTGCTGAGGCGCTCTGACCTGGGATAAACTACCTGAGGTAGAGAGCTGTCTGGCCGCCCCATAAGGAGACAGTTTGGAGTTATGGGATCGGGGTCTGAACAGTTTGAAGAAGCATACCCGAGTGGCTTGGAGTTGAGGATTGCCTCGATCTCTATGAGGACTGTCCTGAGTACTTCCTCAGTAACTGCATCTGTGCCAAGGATGGTATAGAGCGCAGTCTTCAGAGAGCGGATCTCTCGCTCCCATGCTCCTCCGAAGTGAGGTGCAGCTGGGGGATTAAAATGGAAGTGGATCTGTTGAGTAGCCAGCTTCTGCTGTAGGTTGGGACTGAGCTGACTGTAGGTGTTCTTGAGCTCGGTATTGCCTCCACGGAAATTAGTTCCCTGATCAGAATAGAGTTCTGCCGGCTTTCCACGGCGCGCTATGAACCTCCTAAGGTCCATAAGGAATGCATCAGTGTCTATTGCAGTCAGGATTTCTATATGAGCCGCTCTTGTTGTGAGGCATTTAAACAGAAGGCCCCATCTCTTCTCGCACCGTCTCCCGATCTTAACCAGGAACGGCCCAAAGCAGTCTACACCGGTTGAGTAGAAAGCAGGTTTGTATAGTCTAAGTCGAGGGGGAGGTAGATCTGCCATCTTCTGAAAGGCTGGCCTTGACTTCCACCGGCAACACTTTAGGCATTTCCTCTGCTCTTTCTTAATGGCTTCTCTGCCTCTGAGGATACAGACCTTCCGGCGGAGTTCTGCAAAGACTCGTTCAGGTCCTGGGTGACCCAAGCGCTCGTCGTAGTTCTGAATGAGTGATCGGGTTATTGGGTGGCAGGGATCTAATACTATGGGGTGTTTTACGCTAAAGTCAAGGTCCTCGACTCTCCTCAGTCGGCCACCCACTCGAATAAGCTCGGTCTCTCGATCGAAGTCCGGGGATAAGTTAAACATTCTACTGTTTGCACGCACTGGTTTACCGGCCTTGAGTAGACAATAGTCTGCGAAACTCTCCATTTGGGCTCGTTTGTGCTCGGTGGTTAGGAGCTTTGCTAACTGGGCGCCAGTGAGGGCTGCACAGAGCTCTAATCTCGGTATAGAGTGCTGTTTTCGGGGGGCCACCCGTGACCTAGCTAAGAGGAAAGACAGATTTATCTTACCTCCCTTATCCTCAGAGCGCAGGTATGCCACGGACCCATATGCTCTCTCAGAGGCATCACTGAAGATGTGGATGTCATGGAGTACATCGAGTCGGTCCATGTCGGGTGGAGTGTAACATCTAGGTAAGGCTAACAGGGGTAGATATTGGAGCTCGTCTTCCCAGCATCGCCAGGCTTGGAGTAGGTCCTCGGGGATCTGAGGATCATCCCAGTCTCTGTGTCTTCCCCATAGCTGCTGTACAATCAGCTTAGCTCGTGTGGTATATGGGAGGATGACTCCAAGGGGGTCATATTGACGTGCCAGTACCCTGTATATGTTCCGCATGGTTGGTGCCTCATACCTGACAGGTCGGTACTTGAAACCTAGTTCATCTGTTCCGCAGTGCCAGCTAAGTTCAAGGGTTGATTCGCGTGGATCTGTCTTGTCCTGGGAGAGCCACAATTCTAATTCTGCAGAACGAGCTTCTAAAGGTAGGTGACTGACCACCTCAGGGATGTTGGAGGCCCACTGGCGAAGATCAAAGCCTCCCTGGGCCAGGTGCACTCGTAGTCTGTCGAGCAGATGTCGCGCTTCTTGGGCTGTCGTCAGGCTCTGCAGACAGTTGTCCACATAAAAATGTCTCTTTACAGAATCATGTATGTCTGCATCTAGGAGAGAGGCATGCCTTTGGAGTGCGAAGGATGCACAGCAAGGGCTGCAGGTCGTCCCAAAGGGTAGAACCTGCCACTCGTAGACATCTGGGGTGTCTCCCGTCCTCAGGTTCCTCCACACAAACCTCAAGAGGGGCCTGTCCTTGGGTAGAAGCCGAACCTGATGGAACATACCTTTTATGTCGCCACTTATCGCAACAGTGTGTTCCCTGAAACGAATGAGGACTCCTAATAATGAAGGGCTTAACATAGGGCCCGGCAGTAGACTCTCGTTTAGGTTGAGGCCTTGATATTGGAAAGAGCAATTGAACACGATGCGATCCTTTCCATTATTGCTCACCATGTGATGGGGGATGTACCAGCTCTCCTCGCTTGCGGATAATGTTGTTGACGATAGCTTCTTGATGGCTCCAGCGCGTTCTAGTTTGACAATCTCCTCGTTGTACACAACTGCTTTATCTGGAGCTCTTGCCAGACGCCGCTCGAGGCTCCTGAGGCTGGGCATGACGGCCTCCTTCGTGGCGTTGAAGGAAGGAGAGTTTTTCTTCCGCAGCAGCGGGGTGGCGTAGCGGAGCACTCCGTCCACGTCCACTCTGGAAGTCTCTGTTTCAAGGTGCTTCATGGATTCCTGTTCTTCCTTTGACCAGGTAGCCTGCTTCTCGCTGAGGTAAGGCAGGACATCAAGCTGCCAGAGCCTTTCTACATCTCTTTTCAACTCCATCTGTGCTGGGGAAAGGCAGAGGTACAGGCACTGTTGTGGTTGAAGTTGTGTCTCTAGCTGGCTGGTAGGTCCTTGCAACGTCCATCCAAGCTTGGTCTTGATGGCGGCAGGACCGCCTCGCGGGCCCATCCGAACCGGGGCAATGGGTGTTATGAGATGTGTGTGATCTGCACCTATGAGAAGTAAGGGGCGCACCTTATTAAGAGGCTGGATGGGTAGATCTTTCAGATGCTGGTATTTCCTCAATAGATCAGCTGAGTAGGAGTAGTCAGCGAGGGCAAGGCAGTTAGCTGTGAAGGCTGCTGTGATGCTGTAGGTCTTCTTTGGGTTAGATGTAGGAGAAATGTGAAATGAAACTGATGCCCCCTGTATGTTCTGAACGTCCTGGCGGATTGTCCTTAGTGCTAGGGATTCTGCGGTGCCTTGGGTTCCCAGCTGACGCGCAGCAGCGGGAAGAAGGATTGTGCGCTCTGATCCATCATCCAGGATCGCATATATATCCAGCAGCTTGGACTCACAGCGCAGTAGCACTCTAACAACCTTTAAGAGGACACGTCTCCCGTCGGCAGGTCTGTCCACATACAGATAACTGTTCTCTGAATTAATCAGGCAGGAATCCTCTCTGGGTCTAGGGCTGTTGATATCGTGCAGGATATGGAGGTGATTCCCTTGACATTTGCTGCATGGCTTCTTAAGCGTGCACCGTGCCGCTTGGTGCTCTCGTGCGCAGCGCCAACAGCGTCGGTTAGAGCGGATCCAGTCTGTGATCTCTTCTCTACTGAAGGTTATGAAGGTGGGGCACTGACTGAGGTAGTGATCTTCCTTGCAATAGGGGCAGTAGGTTCTCTCACTTCGCCTGGTTGCCTTCGGTGTAGGTGATCTGCTCGAGTCCTCATCTGTTCCATGTAATATGTATACCGTGCGTGGAGCGTACTTCATATCTCGACCCTGCGGCCGTTTAGCGTTCGGTCTCTGCCCTTTGGAGCTTGTCTGTCCTCCACTATTCTGACACCAGGCTTCATAGTGAATCCAGTCTGCGAAGTCCAGTAAGTCATACGTAGTGCGTGGCAGACTCCATACATGTCTCCTGAACTCTGACCTCATCTCCTGTGGCAGTTTGCTCAAAAGCCTCTCCACATGTGATCCGCATCTCAGCTCTGCCTCACCCTCTGTTCCAAGGGTTTTCAGCAGTCCCACAAGGGCTCTGATCTGAAGTGCAAAGTGATCGAATGCTTCTGTGTCGCCGCTCCGTATCTCAGGAGAGTCCATCACCTGAGCGATCTTTTTCAAGGCGAGTTCGCGGGGCTGGCCGAATCGCTCGGTTAATGCGGCCATGGTGGCTGAGTATGGATAGGGAGAGTTGAGGTAGGAGTCTGCTATGAGGCGTGCTTCTTCGAGTTTCAGGTGATCCAGGAGTATCTGGTATCTGAATAGTTCTGTGGTTTCAGGGGGTAGGAGATTCTCTAAGGCTATTCTCAGTCTGGTGAACTCACTAGGGTCTCTTGTGCTGAGGTTAGGTATCGTTGGTCGTGGGCCTCGGTAGGTGCTCTCTATCATGGCAGGATGCCCACAAGGGATGGCCGGGCCTCCTTGTGGAGGTCCACTCCCACTGAATGGCGTCTGTCGGTAGGTAGGCTCCAATGCCGGCTGACGCAGATGCACATTGGGGTGCTGATAGCGAGGGAGGTTCCCTGGGATTCCCTGGTGCCCGGGCCGTGCCTGTGCATAGTATGGGGCTAAGTAGGCATCATTCTCATTACCCTTTAGACTATGGTTGACATCATGGATCGTGCGATGGGGCTGGTAGGCAGCTTCAGCCGCGTTGTGAGAAACAGGTATTTCGAGGTGATCTTTCATCATCTGGAGTTCGTTCATCATCTTTCCTAGGTATTTAATAATTTCTTGATCTTGAGAGGGTAGGGGTGCGTCAGCTGTGGTCCTCCTGTGAGGGTAAGGATCGACCTGGGTACTGTTCAAAGCATCTGACTCCAGAGCTTGGCTTCCTGAGGGCTGCAGCTGTCGCTGAGGGTGTTGTCGGGGCAGTGTGGATGCACACTCCCGTTGGGCCAGTGGGCCGCCTCTCACTCCTGCAAGAGATGGCCAGTCATGAGGCGAATGATGAAAGGACGTTCGCATCAGAGAGGGGGGGTCGCTAAGTGTGAGCAATTGAGACATGTCGAGCTGAGGTCTCACGCCTTGAACACTGGGCGCATCTTCCCATGGGCGACGAAAGGGTGCAGGCGGTGGCACAGGGGAGAGCTGGCGAGGAGTGCTATAGGCTGAACGTTCGCCCTCACCTGTTGGCCATCTCACGGCCGTGGTCGGCCATTCTTCAACTGTTTGCCATAGGGTCTGGCTTATAGGGCTGAAACTGCTCATCAGAAGGAGAGGCAGACCTTTCACTGTGGTCTGGAGTAGCTATGTTCTCCTCTTCAATCCTGTGTGTGTGCTGTGCTGCGTGAGAGGAAGTAGACTGGAAACTCATCCTCGCATCTGAATATGAGAGGTCGTAATCTCTCAAGTGCGTAGGGGGTCGGCTCTGACGTCTCGGCCTTCCTGAATAATCACCACTACACGTGACTTCGGGCTGCATTCTTAGAGAACTAGACCGAAGGAACACAAAATCCGGCTCGAAGGACCAAATGTTCGATAGAGGAAAGGTTGATGGACTGCATTAGGCGAGTTCTTAATATGATTTCGTCCACCTTCGGAGTGTCGGTCAGAACACTGGAGAATGCACGGGGGTGATGCTCATATTCTTTAATCACAATCTCAGCACAGCACATCAGTTCCACGGTAATTACAGTGCTCACGGGTTTATATAGCAGGTAAGCAGTAAAGATAACGAAGTGTGTAACGTATGGTCTGCAACAAATAGCAGATGACATGCATTAATATAACCGTACAACAGTTAACGGTAATAAACATACATGGTGGTTTTACACGCTCACAGCGTGCCTAGTATTCAAATTAATTCAGTATTGTCCTTAGACCTTACAAGAATCAACTACAAATAATAAACTGGACAATGTCATAGAAATCAGCGGTAACTTCACGCTATTTAACTAGCAGGCTAAACTCGTAAGTTCGCGGCAGCTGTACTTCAACATTACTCTAGTCCGTTAACAACAGGGAGGAAATATAAACTCTTAATGAATCAAGTTAACTAACAATAATTCCAGGACCGTAACAAATACTCACATTTTGTCATGAACGCATACAAACACACAAATACACACACGCCAGGTTGGTGAAGAATCAGTACAAGTTCGCATGTGCTCAATAACTCCCGCCTGTCGCGTTGCCAGCCTCTGACGTGTCAGCAGTGGCGCTCTCCGCTGTAGTATGTACGGGGGGAGCAGCGGTCTTTCCAACACTTACGGATAGAGATGAACTCGTTTCCATGTTTCCTCTCCTTCCTGATGCTGTTCTGTATCGCTCTGTTGTGTCCCTTTTTTACCTCCCTGTTGACCCAACCAATCAGCCTCCTCCTCTTGCTCTTGTATTTGGGGCTATCACCTTTACCAGCTGTGGGCGGAGCCTCCGTGCTCTGCCCCTTTGGCCCACTAGAGGTCTGAGGCTTAGCAATATGTTCCTCAGGCTGAACTCCATCCAATAAAGAGGCATGGCTGATATCTCCAGCAGTTTTCTGCTGATCTCTCTTCTTGGGGGTAAATAAGGTCAGTCTCTGAGAGAATCAGTGTCATTAATTTAGAATCAGTCTCATATTCTAATTATACCAGAACCACAAGTTTAGTTATCAACTAAAGGTAATTCATGGTTTGGTATCTGAAGGATTTAACTATTAATTCTTTGGAGGTTTTGGCAACAACCACCTTTGAATGACATCAACAGACAATTTGGTGAAAATAAATGATACATTTATTTAAAACCAACTATTCTAAAACAAACAGCATCAACAAGGATCAGTTTATTTACAGTGAAGACTCAGCATCTATTGTGTGTGTGTGTGTGTGTGTGTGTGTGTGTGTGTGTGTGTGTGTGTAAAAAGGGGAGGAGAGTAATGTGTGCACGCGCTTGTGCGCGTGTGAGGAGGCGTGAGTTGTAGTCTCAGTTCTATAGAGAACAAAGCAACTAAAATGGCGCCGACTTTAAACGGTAGAGCAGCGCGACTGTATGTTAATGGGCTCAGCTGGTTTATTCCAATGTGGTCAGAACAAAGAGTAATGGTGCTGGCTTAATAACTAAAAATTAATGTGGTGTGTCTGAAAATGGGGAAGACTACAAGTTGTTCATTAATTAGATAAATAAAAACATGGAGAGATTGCATGCAAGGTGGAGAACTTTGTGTGTACAAATCTTAATGAAGATTATGAAAATAAAGTTAAGCACATTCAGAATGTATTAACAGAAAGCTTGGTTAACTCTACAGTTCAAGTAACTTTGCCCTTTGATAAACTATGCCCAGCGGCAAGAGTCTCACGTGTTGAGGATTTTGGGTAGTGTCGTCGTCCTCCCTGAATTCTCCCTGAATTAGGAGGGAATTTCCACCACAGGCGATTAAGGCGACGTCATCCAGGTGTGCTGGGAATCGTCCTTCTGGTTCTGAAGTCCAGGAATGAGAGTCTCGTTCACGGTTTAACAGCAGGGAATTGATCGCCTTTGTTTCAGTCCGTGTGGCCGCGTTAACAAGCTTGACTGAAGTAGTTCGGTGAATCTGTTGTCGCGGTAGCGTTGATCGGTTGCTGGTTAGATTACACTGTAACTCGGGCTCGTTAATGAAGTAATACGACTTTCAGCTGTTTGCTGTTAGTCGTAGCAAAGTTTGCGTGTTCTCAAAGAAAACCGGAGAGAGAGAAATGACGGAGCCTCTCTTTAATAGGTCTAACCTCGGTGTCAGTCAAACCAGAAAGAGAGTGATGAATGGCTGTTCAGGGTATTTAAACACCTGAACTGTAGACACACCCTTACTTCCGTTAAAGCAAGCTTGTTCAATGTGTTGCCAGTGGTACTGCCACCTGCTGGTTTAGCATGGTACCTACACATGGGTCTGTCTTTCCGCTCTGTCCCCTTTACCTTCAAATCATCAATCATGGTTTCTTTCTCATTTTCTCGAAGCATCTCCAAAAATTTTTGATGCAACTTCTCTTCCTGTTTCTCCCATCTTTTCTCAATTTTTCTTAGAAATTCGTCTTTCCTGTGCCATGCTTCTCTGCATTTCTCTCATTTTCTGTTCCATCTCAACCCATCTCTCGTCCCTGACCTCAAGTTCATACTGCAACCATTCCCTTTCATAGGCCAGTTTTTTTCTTTATATATTGCCAGCATTCTGGTCTTCAGTTTGTCCAACTCTCTCTTCAATTTCTGTTCTGTTTGATCCTCTCTCAGTCTCTCCATCTTGGGAAATCAGAAATAATAATAAATAACAGTCTGTTTTTGTAACACATTTTTGACAAACATGTATGACGTGGGTCGGCAACCTATGGCATGCGTGCCACCGTTGGCACGCCAAGGCATAATCACTGGCACGCGACACGCTGGACCAGCATCAGCAAAAAAAATTTATTGGCACGATCCTCCAATCAAAATCTCTCCTCAACGCTCTGGTCGGCGGAGGCGTTTATACTGGGCGATCGATCGCGATATAATACTTAATTTGTGTCCAATTACACCTCCCCTCCGCAAACAATTTAGTTTGCACAGACTCAGAAAAAGAGTGTGACTCCACACTTACATCAAATTCTGAACCTACAATTACCACAACAACGATTAAGTCGACTGCAATGACAGCAGAACAAATGACAGCGCTAGAACTGACTCGAAATGAGCAAAATACAATTCGACAAACAAAATGGGCTACAAAGTGCTTCACGGACTGGCTCTTACAAAATGACTAAGGTCAAATTGGGAACAGTTGAAAAGGCTGAGCTAAATAATTATTTTATTTTTTAGGTAGACCAGGGAACTGTTCTTTCATTTGTTGCGAAAGTACTTTTTGGTGGAAGGCACAGTCCGTATTAAAGCATATTCATTATGAATGTCTTGAGGTTCTTGGATTTATTTTCTTCATTTATTTTGTAAAAAAACTTGTATAAACGCAAGAACACTCGGGGTCGTGTGTTATCGCGAATAACATCACGGCTTTAATCTACGACCAAATCACAATAGCACCGATACTTCATGCCGCTAGTCTCCCGTTTTCCACTACGCCGGTAGTAGCGGCTCGCTTGTAAACAAACCGCGCAGCACGAAGATGTATCAGTGTGTCGCCCCCAGAACTGATGAACTAACCGGGCCACGGCACAGACCGTTTGTGCAGGTGAGAGCGCGGACCGGCTGGGGACTTGGACCTCTCCCCTGGACACAGCTCGGTTCGCCCTAAGAGCCGCATGAAAACCACTCCTGACCTAAACGTTTGCTACCATTGGCTCAATGTGTATTAATGGACATTTAGCTAGTAAATTGAATTTTTCATTTAATTCAGCGACCTCTCGTGGGGATTTTCAACTTGGTGTTTGCGCCACGAACTAACACACGCGCCTAAAAGACCGCCGCGAGACCGGTGCAGTTTTAGCAAACATACTCAAAACGTTCTATGCTCGCATTTCCTTGTGTTTATAACCAACTGATTTCACATCACTTCTTAAGTACACTCTGTGCACTTTTTTCTTTTTCAGACTTCGCTTTCTATGGATCAGTTTTCAATGTTGTATTTGCATTCGAAGTATTTTAAGTTTTTTACTAGACCCCGCCTCTTTGAAACAAATGTATAACAGTTCCAAAGGTTAAATAGTGGGTTGCGCATCAGAAACAAAACAATTTGTCCCCAAAACAAATGTTGAATCTATAGCTACTTTAAAAACCGCATTTAAAAACGTAATTAAAGTCAAAGGAACGTCAGAAATCCTTAGCGCTAAACGTCCAAAAGACATACATACCTCTGCAGCAATCTGCGTAGCTGAAGCCTATATGCTGTGGTAAGTAAATATTGTATCTGTGTCCAAGATCGCCAACTGCTCTCCTCTGTCTGTATACCGCAAATGACGTGAGTCAGATCAGCGTGAGTTTATATACAGTTGCCGCTTTGTGACGTCATGCTAATTCGGTGACGTCACAATCAGAGGCGGTGTTTGTGTAGAGGCGTTGCTAGGCAACTTATTCCTCGCATGTTGATGGGCCCCCTAGCTAAATTCGCCTTGAGCCACCAAATTGCTAAGTCTGCCACTGTACAACTTAAAAATATAAATATTCTGTTTACAAACCTGCTTTTTTAACTCTCAATATTAACGACAGTTTTCTCAATTACAAAATATCATTTATTGGTTATGGATTCTGTTTTTTGATTCTCAAAACTTTTGGACCTACTTTGACGCCATATATGTCACTCACTCTGTGGTGTTGTCTTTTTCCCCCACAGAGAAACAGTAACGAGGTGCGCAGAGCACGCGGGGGCGCACGGGTGATAGGTGTTGTGTGTTGTTATTGTAATAATAATAATTAATTTAACTAATATTATTAATTAAACAATAAAATTACAATTATGTGGACTTTGCTTGTTTTCACATTTATTAATTGTTCATTTGTAAAAAAAAAAAATGCATGCACGCGAGCGCCCCCTGGACAGACGGCGCCCCTAGAATTAGCCTATATTGCCTAATGGAAGGGCCGGCCCTGGCTGTGAGGGAACCAGTGTAAGGGGACGTGGGAGACTGAAGTTGTACATTGTGACCAGTGGCAGACTTAGCAATTTGGGGGCTCAAGGTGTATTTAGCTAGGGGGCCAGGGCCGGCGCTAGTGGGGGGCAAATTGTGTCGTTGCCCACCCAAGCACAATGCAAGCAACAGCTATTTTAAAAATTATCTCTGAACCAATCACAAAAATACATTTTGCTTTACAGCGTGAAGATATTTCCTTGCTAATTTCTGATTGGCTCTTTGAGCCATATAAAATCGGCAGACCGCCCCAAACAGTTCAGTTCGGTATATGTTCTGTTAGTGGGAGTGAGAGGCAGGCATACTGGATCTTCTGAGTTTAAACTTGACCTCCACATGGTAATATTTGCTTTACTGTGGTTTTTCGTTGCTTTAATGTTACTTATGTCTTACGATACATAGGTGTTGTTTAAATTATTTTATTAGCCATTAGCGGTTAGGCTAACTTGGTTTTCCTAACACAGGCTTAAGTATATTGATGTCTTTCTGTGTGCATTTTTCATTTAATGTTTCTGTGAACTTTGGCTATTTGAACAGTAAATGACATTGATTATGTCCTTCCATTCTGAAAACTGTTCTGGCAGTAGCAGGGGAGACATAATTGAGACTTAACTGAGACTAAGCTGAGACTTAGTTTGGTCGATGGTTTGGCATTAGAGGTGTGGTGAGTGGTGGCACAAAACTGCTCTAATAAGGTCAAGGTATCTTGGGACTTTTTTACCCATTTTTGTGGAGGTTCTCATTGTTCTGGCTAACATGTCATCCAGGCAAATATACAAAAATAAAATAAAACTTGGTAGTTTGACAGGCAAAAGGGCACCCGTATCGTGACAGGTAGCCTCAGTTAAAGAGATAAAACATTTGTGTAATATTAAAACAATATGAATCTAATGTTTGGGTTGCAGAATTCAGGTTTGCTCTTAAAATGTATTGCATAATAAATCATAATCCCAGGGATGACAAATTAAAATGAGTACTTCTCAAAACTTCCCTGATAACTCGGCATGCAGTGAACTATTGACTTTGTCCTTCATAAAAGTGTTAATAAACGTGTGGTAGTTCATTAGTGATGATGCAAACACACGTATTTCTCAACTGTTTTGCTTCATTTCCCTGTTGTCTCTTTGTTTTGATCACAGTTAAAATGGAAGACTACGAAGACTACGACTCTGAATTTGACTTTGACAGCTTGTACAGGAACTCCACGCCGCATCCCTGCATCACGTTCAAAAACTGCTCCTTCCACCTGGAGGGTGGCGTGTCTGTCGTGGGCTGGCGCCACACCTTTGCTCTGGTCTGCTACGGCCTCGTCTTCCTGTTGGGCGTGCCCAGCAACAGCCTGGTGGTGTGGGTGACGGCGTTCCGGATGGCACGCTCGGTGAACGCACTGTGGTTCATGCACCTGGCTCTGGCCGACCTGCTGTGCTGCCTGTCACTGCCCCTGATCATGGTGCCCCTGGCGCAGGACCAGCACTGGCCCTTTGGCCTGGTGGCCTGTAAGGTCTTGCCCGGCCTGCTCTACATGTTGATGTTCTGCAGCGTGCTCCTCCTGACCCTCATCAGCCTGGACCGCTGGCTACTGGTGTCCCAGCCGGCCTGGTGCCAGAACTGGAGGCATCCACGCTGGGCGAGCTGGGCGTGCCTCTCCGCCTGGGGCCTCTCCCTGCTGGCTGGCATCCCACAGTTCACCCACACCATGCTGGTTGAGAACAGCTCCAAGACCAAGTGCATATCTGGCTACTACAGCCAGGCAGAGGCCTGGGGCTTTGTGGTCAGCCGCGTCCTGCTCGGCTTTCTACTGCCCTTCCTGGTCATTGCTACCAGTCACTGGCGCGTGTACCGGAGGGCGGGGCGCGGGCCGGGCCGGCAGCACAACCAGCGATCGGCGCGCACCCTGCGGGTTATCCTCGCCGTGGTGCTCAGCTTCTTCCTGTGCTGGACGCCACTGCACACGGTGGACATCGCCGAGGTGGCACTGTACCACGATGGGTTGGACAGCAAGGCCAATCTGCGCCTGGCCCAGGTGCTGGCTCTCTGCCTGGCTTACTTCAACAGCTGCCTGAACCCGCTGCTCTACGTCTGCCTGGGGCGGAGCTTCCGCGAGAGCATCACCAAGTCTCTTCGGAGTGTGCTCCAGTTCGCCTCGGAGGAGCCGTCGCGTGGGCACAGCATGACGGCCAACACCAAGAGCACCACTGACACCAACATGCATGCAACATGGCACAAACCCAGCTGAAAGGGCCCATCGCCCCACAGCATGGCAGGCCAAGTACCTTCTCATGCACGGCTTAATTATAATATTGTTACGGGTCATCACCATTTTACCTCACCAAGCTTGCCCAGAACTCTTTAAGCTGCAATTTATATATGCATCCTGTGCATGTGTGTATGTGTGTGTGTGTGTATATTATGCAAACAGTGCATTGAGGATGTTAAGCAAAAGTACTGATCCATGCTCTGGGAAATCCTCCTCATTTTACTTCGTCAAATCTCAGATTAGTAACTAATGCACATGCTCTACAGAGCAGTGACGCTTGGATCACAGTGATCACTATACAAATGGTAGCCAGATGTGAAATTACATATAAAAGCTACAACCACTTACACAATGAAAAAATACTTTGTGCTGTGTGCTTAACTCAAGTTACCCTCAACAACATGTAAATAATGTCATCATCACATGAAACATGAACATGAAAACATGAAAAAACGACACTGATGTTTTTATGTTAACACGCCTCAATTCAAACTTTAAAACTGACAAGCATGCTAATTAGGCTTTTATGCAACAGCAAGATGGTGTGGGTTGACACTGAGGTGTAGAGGATTGTGGTCATGTGACCTGAGTCAGTTGTAATATTTCTTTCCCAACCACCCTATTCACCACAAGCGCCTGACCACACAGCTAAAATTATCAGAGCACCATGGCAACCCTTCAGAAGTAAAAGCAATAATGGAAATAAAATGTATAAGGAAGAGGTTTCATAACCCTGGTCACTTCTGTGGTAGAGCAGATGTTCTTTCCACAGGCATTAATGTCAAATTCTTTGTGCTTGGAATGCAGAACCTGCTCACTCACTGCCAGCCCCATGTATTCATGCAGCTGAAACTGGTCTTCTTGAAGTGCTTCTCTTGTGGTTTCTGTTCCTTCTGGGTGTATGTATGCTCCTCAACCATGGGAAAATGCACAGTCCATTTGTATCAATAAAGTTACATTATATTTCTTGAAGACTTGTGAAATACTGTCCAAAACTGTGTGACAATTAATCTTTTTATTAATCTCTGGTGATCTTAATAATCACCTAAATTAGCCTGATGGTTTTACAATAAATCTTTTGGTCTTACACAGCATTTGTGGAGTGTAGTATTCTGCTGTTTACTGAGACATGGTTAACATCAATAACACCGGACACTGTTGTTGCTTTAAACGGATTTAAACACATACGGGCGGACAGAACGATGGAGAGTGGAAAGAGGAAAGGAGGAGGATTGTCAGTTTTTGTGAACGATAGATGGTGTAATTCTGAACACATCTCTATTAAAGAACAAATCTGCTGTAAGGATGTCAAACTTTTAGCAGTTAGTATAAGACCACGTTATCTCCCGAGGGAATTCTCACGCTATCGTGACGGCTGTGTACGTTCCTCCCTCAGCGAGTGCAGCGGCTGCCTGCGACGTCATCCACTCGGCAGTAAGCAAACTGCAAACTAAACATCCACAAGCTCTTCTTCTCCTACACTCTACCTAACTTCACACAGTATGTAAACCGTCACACTAGAGATGACAAGATACTGGACCTGTTCTATGCTAACACTAAGGAGGCATATAACTGCACCCCTTCCTCCCCTGGGCAAATCTGATCACAACATGGTTCATCTCCAACCTGTGTATAAACCACTCATACACAGAGAACCAGCAGTCACCCGCACAGTTAAGAAATCGTCTGTGGAAACAGAGGAGGCGTTAAAGGACTTTTTTGAGTCAACTATGTGGGAAGTACTGTGTGATCCTCATGGGGAAGACCTGGATACTGACTATGTTCATTTCTGTGTGGAGAACACTAACCACAAAAACGGTTCGGTGTTTCTCCAACAATAAACCATGGATCAACCCGAGTATAAAAACTCTGCTTAAAGAAAAGAAGAGAGCATTTAAATCAGGAAACAGAGACGAGCTTAAAGACATACAGAAGGAGTTAAGGAGAAAGATTCGGGAGGGGAAAGCCTGTTACAAGAGGAGAATGGAAGATCAGCTACAGCAGAGAAATGTGAGGGGATCTGGAATGGCCTAAAAACCATCTCGGGTCACAGAAAGCCAGAGTCACAGGTGGTGGGGGACCAGAAATGGGCGAACGACTTAAATCTGTTTTTCAATAGATTTGATCACTCTCCCCCTCCTCCAACTCCAACACCTCTTCTGCAGCCTTTGTCTACAAGTGTATTCCTGACCCAAGGGTACTCAGTGTCTGCCCCCTCAAATACCTCCATTAGTACCTCTTGCTGTTCACAGCCACCCCCCACTGGTTCCAGGAACAACACACAGACACCTGGAACACCTGATCCCTCTCTACCTCCATGCCCCAACTTAACCCTCACAACAACCCAAGTGAGAAATCAGCTTAAGAAGATTAAACCACGTAAAGCGGCAGGTCCTGATGGCATCAGCGCCAGAGTACTGAAGTGCTGCGCAGAACAACTGAGTGAAATTGTTGAATACATGTTCAACATGAGCCTGAAGCTCGGTCGAGTTCCACAACTGTGGAAAACATCCTGCGTGGTACCGGTACCAAAGACCCCACACCCTAAGGACCTAAACAGCTACAGGCCAGTGGCACTGACGTCACATCTGATGAAGACACTGGAGAGACTGGTGCTTGTACATCTCCAGCCACTAGTGAAGTCATCGATGGATCCACTTCAGTTTGCCTACCAGACTGGTGTTGGTGTGGAAGATGCTGTTATCTATCTGCTGCAAAGAGCGCTTTCTCATCTGGAAAACCAGGGAAGCACAGTGAGGATCATGTTTTTTGATTTCTCAAGTGCTTTTAATACCATCCAACCTGGACTTTTGAGGGACATGCTGGATTTAATAGGTGTGGACTCTCACATGTGTGACTGGATTTTGGACTATCTTACACATCGGCCACAATACGTGAGGTTGCAGGACTGTGTGTCGGACTTGGTGGTATGTAATACAGGGGCCCCACAAGGAACTGTCTTAGCACCGTTCCTTTTCACCCTGTACACTGCAGACTTTAGGTATAGCACACAGAACTGCCACCTCTAAAAGTTCTCAGACGACTCAGCTGTTATCGGTCTCATCAGTAATGAGGACGATCGAGAATACAGACTGGTTATTGTTGGAAAAAAGAAATTTAAAGGTGAATAACTTAATGTTTAAACTTAATGTTTTCCTGAAAGGCTATGGAAGAGCAGAAGTGAGAAGGCCTCAATGGCCTTGAGGAGAATAGAATGGGCCTATTCAGTGTAAGCTGCAAAACAAGCAGTTTGAGATAAGGAGATGGATGGCTAGAGAGGAGCAGGGGGGGCTCTAAGGAAGAATAGCAAAGGTGGGGGCAGATATCGAAACTTAGAGAAGAGGTATGAAAGGGAGGACATCGCCCAGCACGAGAACTTTTTGCTTGGACGCTGCTGAGATCCACTTGGGTTAGGTAGAGTTCTAGGCAACTAGCACCAGTGCACTGGAGAGTTTGTACCACGTATACTTTGACTATATCGTATTCAATTATATTCCATATAAATTAATCTAAAAGAACTTTTGGTGTTAAGACTTTGCTTGGGTAATTCAGTCAAAACCAATCGGTTCATCGGGGCAGTGTTGGGGCCTATCTGGGTCAAGAAAAAATATCCCAACATTATTCAGAACTTTGTGGATTGGTGCCAAGCTAACCGCCTCCAGATAAATCCTGGGAAAACTAAGGAGCTGGTGGTGGACTTCCGAAAGCGCAGTCACCCTCACCCAACACCGGTGAACATCCAGGGAACTGACATCGACATGGTGAACTCGTACCTAGGTGTTTACCTAAACACGAAACTGGACTGGTCGGACAACACTGCTGCACTTTACAAAAAGGGTCAAAGCAGACTCTATTTATTAAGAAGACTAAGGTCATTTGGAGTGCGGAGGCCACTCCTCAAGACCTTTTTTGACACTGTGGTGGCATCAGCCCTTTTTTATGGAGTAGTGTGCTGGGGCAGCAGCATCACTAATGCAGACAGGAACAGACTGGACAAACTGATTAGAAAGGCCAGTTCTGTTCTGGGAGAACCCTTGGACACGATACAGGTGGTGGGAGAAAGGAGGATGCTAAAAAAACTGGCAACTCTTATAGTCAATGAATCCCACCCCATGTTTGAGACTTTATCAGCTCTGGGCAGCACCTTCTGTGACCGACTGCGTCACCCAAGGTGTGTTACAGAGCGTTACCGGAGATCCTTCACCCCTGCTGCAGTTAGACTGTACAATCAGCACTGCTCTCGTTAGCAATACACTTTTTGCTTATAGTTCTTTTCGCTTATATTCTATGTATATATGTATCGTGTAAGTTTGGAGTCTTGTCCTTTGTACTACTGTCACTTTGCTGCTGGGAGTTGTGAATTTCCCCATTGCGGGACTAATAAAGGCTTATCTTATCTTATCTTATCTTATCATGTTGTAGACCCTGTCCGTAAAATTTGAATTACTTATCTGCAACAATCTACAACAGGATTGATAGGATATCTACAGTAGGGAAAATAAGTATTTAGTCAGTCACCAATTGTGCAAGTTCTCCCACTTAAAAAGATGAGAGAGGCCGGTAATTGACATCATAGGTAGACCTCAACTATGAGAGACAAAATGTGAAAAAAAAATTGAGAAAATCATTTTGTCTGACTTTAAGAATTTATTTGCAAATAATGGTGGAAAATAAGTATTTGGTCAATAACAAAAGTTCATCTCAATACTTTGTTGTATATCCTCTGTTGGCAATGACAGAGGTCAAATGTTTTCTGTAAGTCTTCACAAGGTTGGCACACACTGTTGCTGGTATGTTGGCCCATTCCCCCATGCAGATCTCCTCTAGAGCAGTGATGTTTTGGGGCTGTCGGCGGGCAACACAGACTTTTAACTCCCTCCAAAGGTTTTCGATGAGGTTGAGATCGGGAGACTGGCTAGGCCACTCCAGGACTTTGAAATGTTTCTTACGAAGCCACTCCTTTGTTGCCCTGGCAGTGTGCTTGGGATCATTGTCATGCTGAAAGACCCAGCCACGTTTCATCTTTATTGCCCTTGCTGATAGAAGGAGGTTTGCACCCAAAATCTCACAATACATGGCCCCATTCATTCTTTCATGTACACGGACCAGTCGTCCTGGTCCCTTTGCAGAGAAACAGCCCCAAAGCATGATGTTGCCACCCCCATGCTTCACAGTTGGTATGGTGTTCTTTGGATGCAACTCAGCATTCACTGTCCTCCAAACACGACGAGTTGTGTTTTTACCAAATAGTTCTACTTTGGTTTCATCTGACCATATGACATTCTCCCAATACTCTTCTGGAACATCCAAATGCTCTCTAGCAAACTTCAGACGTGCCTGGATATGGACTGGCTTAAAATTGCTCAATAATATTATTCTATTTCAAGTAGCTGAGGGTTTTTTGTATACATTTATGTAAAAATATTTTTACCTATTAGCAGTTTTTCAAAAGACAAAACTACTTCAAATAAGGTTAAAAATATCAGAGCCATTTTGACTAATCAATATGCCACTTATATGCCATTATAATTCAAATATTATGTTTGTGTCAATTTCACATTATTTCAACCTTTCACAAATCAAATCTCAAACATATGGTTCTGTAGATGAGGAGACTTCTTGCAAGAGAGCTTGCACAGTCTCATATGGCAGCCAAGGAGGTGCAAGCTTTCAGCAGCAACCACCCATACCTGACACATGCCTCATTTACATAACACTGGAGGCAAGTTCAGCTCTTCTCCCCCCTGCTGATTCCTCAGGCAGTGGCCACTTTTGCAAATGAATGGATGTTAATTGGAGCCACCAGAGGTGTCAGTTTGGACTAAGGGTCTTTGGACCCTCTTTAGGGACTTCAGGGGGAGATTGAAATTTCAGGGACTTCTAGTGTTAATAAATATACATTGTAGAAACACTTATAATGCATCGTTTTTTGATCTCAAAAAAATAATCTGACCATGTGAAGGAATATTTTATCTTCCCCTGGCCGATGTAACTCTGAACATTATGTCCCCTAAATGCTCTCTGTGACTCCTGACACGCTTTTCACAGCTTTCTCCCCTCGCTTGACACCTCCCCCTCCCCTTTCACACCTTTTCCCTCCTCCTGTGCGTTCTGAGTGTGTGTACCAAGAACTGGCTCAGCATTTCTCCTCAAGGTGCTGCGTCTGCTGCACACGTATGAATCATGTTTCCCCTCACACAGGCTTATCAAGAATAAAGCATTTGCTTCCATATATGGTAGAATATATCACCTTTGTTAGACTAGCCTTCTTGAGCCCACCCTGTTGCTTGCATGCACAGGGCTGGTCTGTGTATGTATAAATTAGAGGAGCGCCCTCTCATCTTTGAACATTTGGGTACAGCTGGCCTGTGTGAATAAACCTCTCTTCTTTAAGAGTAGTTTGTTCCTCGTTTGTTCCGAGAGCTCTCAGCCACACACTTCTCTGCAGCGTGTTACTATCTATTAAGGATTTATAGTGGTGTTCCTCCATGACCCTCCGCTCATTTGCTGAACACAAGAAAAGGGCTTTCTACTGAGAAACAAAATTTTACAGCATGTGAGTGTCACACCCGAGGGCTCCTCCACACCATGTCAAACACCACCAGCGTTAGCTGACTGTGCTCTTTCCCCTGCGCAAGCCGTCGCGGCTCATGGTTTAAACCAGGGGTCGGCAACCCAAAATGTTGAAAGAGCCATATTGGACCAAAAAAACAAAAAACAAATATGTCTGGAGCCGCAAAAAATTTAAAGCCTATAAGCCTTATACTGAAGGCAACACATGCTGTATGTATCTATATTAGCCTACCATCAAAATGATCAAGTTAGCTACAAATACGTAATGAGCATTCATAATTAATGTTTATTCTCCCTGCAGTGTGTTCTGTAGAGAACGACGCACCACGTGACTGCTCTGTTGTAGGATGCCGCCTCAAGTTTAACTTCATTACAATATAAATTAATTATGTTTCATTGATTTGATGAAATTAAAGAAATTCAATAAATCAGGGATGCCAACTTTCAAGATTACTTGGAGTGAGATTTGAACCTGGAGGGGGTGGCGAACGTAAATTGTTACCGGGCGGGGTGTATAATGGACACAAATTAAGTATTATATCGCGATCGATCGATATCCAGTGGTTGGTGCCAGAGCGAACTAGTAACTCATTGAATCGTAGATATGGATCAGAGGTAAATAAACTAGATTTTTTTCGGCGTGAGAAATCGGATGTGTGGCGTGTGAGCGTGTGAAGACAGTCAAATGCGTGTGTCTCACACTCAATACATGAGAGTTGGCAACCCTGATAAATACATCTGATTTTTGATGTCATTTTTATTTTTACGATTTGACAAAACAACAATATGGAACGTGCATAACATGCCCCTTATTTGGGCACTAACCAACCCGTTTAATGTGACTTCTGTTTTCGGACATCACTGGTCAGCTTCTCAACATCGGGCATGTAAGATGTAACTTTAATCTTGACGCAGGACTGCAAACTCTCATCTGTGAGGCGGGTGCGATATTTTGATTTGATGTAGTTCATGTTTGAAAATATCTGTTCGCACAGGTATGTTGATCCAAAGATGGATAATACCCCAATGTCTTCATGTTCCTATAATTGTCAGGAAGAGCATTCATGTGTCATAGACAAGTTTCTCGGGTTTTGGGAGGCTTTCAATTTCGCTCCATTTGTGACTTTAGCCAAGTTGAGCTTTCTGGCGAGTGACGTCTTCAAGCTCGCCGCCGGTGTGTTTCCAACAGCCACCTGCCTCATCTCGCCCTGCTAATAGAAACGTGTGTCGCAGGCTACGACGCAAATCTTCGTTGACATAAATGTTGAAATTTAGTTTCATTTATTCTACACATTCTTACAGCATTGGAAAACGTTAGGAATGTTGGTGTCATGTTTGTCTCCTACAAAAACTATATTAAAACAAAAAATATATTTCTCTCCCCCATCTTTTTACATTTTCAAACATTTTTGAAAAAGCTCCAGGGAGCCGCTAGGGCAGCACCAAAGAGCCGCGGGTTGCCGACCCCTGGTTTAAACCATTCCGCGCTATCACAGCAATCTGAGCTGGTATCGATCCAGGCCATGGCTTGAGTACTCTGTAAAAACTGATGCATGCTTTTGCTTTCCGTGTCGTATATTTGAGGGTAAAAATGATAAAGATTTAGCGTTTACAAAGCATGGTTATACAAACTGGAAAGCGGCACTTGACAATGATAAAGGCTTTCAGAAGCACGCATCCAGAGTCATGTACGAGCTATGGCTTTGTGGGCAGAAAAGAAACAGAGAGAGTCAAGAGGTGACACGATCACTGGTCTATTGGGTCCAACTCAGAAAGAGCAAAACCACTACTATGTTCGAGGCATAGCAGATGTGGTTCGGTTTTTGGCTGTAAATGAATTGCCTTTTCGTGGTACACAGGAGTCAACTCGGGAGTCGAGTCAAAATGACGACATATCAGCTGGCCTTTTCATCAAGCTTTTTGAATATACTTTAACCAAAGACCCTAAATTGGCAGATATAGCAAAACAAATTCCTCAGAATGCAAAATATACATCGAAAGATATGCAAAATGAGTTCATTGGCACACTAGCAAATATGGTTTTGATTGAAATTAAACACAAATATGACAATGCAGACACAGCAGGCTTTTGTATAAAGAGTGATGGAACCAGAGACAAGTGTAATGTAGAGAACCTTTCCTAATGATCAGGTTCATCTGTAATTCTGTTCCAGAAGAGCATCTTATTGGCTTACTTGATTTAGATCAGCTAGATGCTGAATATAACTGATCAAATACTAAAGCATCTCTCTGATGGAGGTTACTGTTCTGATCACATTATAAGTCAGTGCTATGATGGAGCAGCTGTAATGAGTGGGTTGAAAGGTGGAGTGCAGACACTGCTTCAAATAAAACTTGGTAGAGAAATTCACTACATTCACTGTTATAGTCACCAGCTACATCTCACAGTGGTCCATGCAATGCAAGCAGATTCACATGCTAAATCCTTTTTTGTACTTTCTAGCACACTTTATTCATTTTTCCAGCGACATTATCTGGTTCGGCGTTATGACACCCCACCTCTCAAAAAGCTTCTAGAGATACGGTGGACCAGTCATTTTGATGTGACAAATTGCTTAGTGCGAAATGAAGATGTCATTTAAAAAATTCTGTCTGATGTGTCTGAAGATTCTGATGCACCTGTGGATTTATGCACAGAGGCATCAGGGCTCTTAGTGCAGATGAGAAAACACAATTTTTTTTTAAATTGGAAAGTTCCTTTTAAAAGTTCTTGCCATTTTGAAGCCGGCCAATTCAATCTTGCAGGCCAATTCTGTAGACCTGTGTAAGGCTGGGGAGGTCATCTGTGCATCGCTGAGTGCTTTAGGGCGTACTCACACTAGGCTCTGTAATCCGGGCCCGGGCACGGTTCCCTGCCGAAGCACGGTTCGTTTGGCTAGTGTGAGCGCTCCAACCGTGCTCGGGCCCGCTTGAAGAGATGGGCCAGGGCACGATTCATGTGGACTCGGGCACGGTTCGCTTCTAGTGTGAGCGCTATCCGTGCCCGGGCCCGCTTGGTGCCTCGTCTGATTGGTTCATTTCGCTGGAACTCAAACATGACGTCAGTGATGTGACGCTCACGTTAAACAGTCACAGCGGCAAAGCGATTAGCAGACAATCGTTGTGTTAAATGATCGATAAATCTGTGCTTGCACCGTGTTTCTGCACTCCCAAAACGACTCCAAAAATACAATAAAAAGAGAATCGTGAACTCCATCGTGTTGTGCGAGTGCGCTTTTTTCCCAAATAAAGTTACGTTGTGGTGACGTAAGCATGCTCGGGCCGGGTTGATGAAGGCAGTGTGAGTGCAGGCCAGAGGGGGAGTGGGGAGGGGGGATAACCGGGCACCAGCACGGCACCAGCAAACCGTGCCTAGTGTGAGTACGCCCTTAAAAGATCTACGTACTGATGAATCCCTGAATGATCTGGCTATGTCAGAGAGTCCACCTTCAAACCGGAAAAGGACTATGAACACACAGTTGACTGACAGCATGGTGCTTTCCAGTGTAGGGCACAGACCTGGTGACTCATGTCATACACCAAATCAATATTTGAGGAGGTTGCTTCTGGAAATTTTAGACAGAGCCATTGCTGAAATGGAGAACAGATTTTGTAAAAAAAAATCTGGATTTGATGACAGCTGTTAATGGTCTCCTTCCTCACGATAACTCTTTTCTTGATCTGGCCATATTAGAGCCCCTACAGCAACTTATAGGTACTGACACAAACATCCTGAGAAATGAAATAAATGTGGCAAAGCCTATGTTGCAGAATAAATTCTTGACAAGATCAGCAAACCTTTCAACAGTGTGCAATCATCTTCAGGCCTATAAAGAAGTGTTTCCTGTCCTGCATTCTCTTTATGTGACAGCTCTGGTGATAGGTGTATCCTCAGCATCATGTGAAAGCTCGTTCTCTTCACTGTCAAGAGTTCTTACTCCCTTTCATCGCACAATGCTGCATGACAGAAAAAGAAATTTAGTGATTCTGGGCCATGAAAAGTCAATAACCAATAGACTTGATATGGAGGAGTTTGTCAGATTATTTGCTAAAAGAAACAGAAGATTGCTTCTGTAAATTCTTTGTTCTGAGTTCATTTTAGAATACAGGCTCAGCTAAAGGTTTTAGATAATTGTATCCACAATGTGCATTTAGAGATTTCAATTTTTGTATATAGTATGTTTCGTTATGTCATTTTTAACTTGGCATTATTTTTACATGACCTTCTGGTTGCAAGGCAGGAGTGTTACTGCCACAATATACAGGTGTAGAGTTGTGTTCAATGAAAATATGATTACTGTTGTTCATTTGCACTTATAGTCTTTACATAATTTGTTATACTGTGCATAAATACTGCATTGTCAAGGTATGGCGGGCCCCTTACTGATCGCCTCCGTCTACAGCAGCAGTTGTGTTGTTGTTGTTTTGTGTTCGTCCCTCAGATGGGCGGAGCCCGTGATCCGTCTCACCTGAGGGTCGTTTGTTTGTCTATATGTCTTGTCTTTGTACCAGTTGACCACTGGTCATTATATCCTTCATTTGGGTCAAGTCACAGGTTTTTGGTTTGCACACTTTTTCTATTAAACCATCCTTTTTCCCTGAGACTTGGCGTGATCCATTCCATGTACTTTCAAAATAGAAATGTGATGAATACCCCCCTTCTTTACAGAATTTGTATTCTTTTGTTTTCTTTATATTTTAATTTTAACAATAATATAATTTATTCCCAATATAATTCCTAATATAATTCCCAATATTCTCATTCATTCCTATTTCCTCAATCTGTGTGTAGGTACATTTGTCAGCTTTGACTTAAATTTGTATTAAAGCCTTTCAAGAAAATAGAGTTGTTCTATTAGTAAGGCGTATTAAAATGAAATACAATTAGATAATCTCCATTTACATAATCAACATGTATTTTTTAATCATTGGGTTTTAAGTTCGAAAACATGCATTTTTATTTCTTTACCTCATGCATCACTTTAAGCCAGTATCAATAGTTTGGCTGTCATCATTCATGCACAAATCAAGCCTTGAATATATTTTTGGCTTCAAAAACATGACTATCAACATGCCCCCTCATTAGGTTTTACTGCCCCCCCAAGCAAAGCAGTCCAGAACCGGGGCTGTAGGGGGCCCATCAACATTGCAAGGAATAAGTTGCCTAGCAACGCCTCTACGCAAACACCGCCTCTGATTGTGACGTCACCGAATTAGCATGACGTCACAAAGCGGCAATTGTATATAAACTCACGCTGATATGACTCACGTCATTTGCGGTATACAGACAGAGGAGAGCAGTTAGCGATCTTGGACACAGATACAAAATTTACTTACCACAGCATATAGGCTTCAGCTACGCAGATTGCTGCAGAGCAGTGGTGTGCACACATAGACATCAGGTGGTGCTAAAGCACCACCAACTCTGCCCTTTATCAACGAAAGTGCCCTTTTGAAACTTCGTCTTTTTTAACTATTATTATTATCATTTTACTGAGGTCGGTTTGAAATGATCTTTTGAAAACCTGAGCGATTAAAAACAATGCCCTGAAATGCGCCACCACCTCGCACACACCCGACCTCTCTCTTCCTTTAACACCAGACGCACTGCAGCAGCAGTTCAGTTCAGCGAGTGGAAGGAAGCGTCTTCAGCACAGCACGCACGATCACAGACAGACTTCTTCTCCCGTGCCCCACCAGCCAGGTCACATACACATCAAGTCAAATCGTACCGTTTGCCCTCTAAGCCCAACGTGAAATCATTTTGTTGTGCAGTAAAATGTCTCATACAGCACCAAACTACTAAGTATTTTAGCCGACTGGTCATCTCATAAACTAGTCGCTCTAGCCCAAATCAATGATAGATAACCTGAAGACGTCCACATACAAATAATTAAGGTAGAGTTTGCAAATCTATTAAGCTGAACATCTTCTGTTGTATAGGTTTTGCTAGGCAACATAAATTACATTCGTTTGTGAAAGAAGAAACGGGAAGTTCCCCATTACCTGTGAAAAATGCCCATCTGCATTCATGTAATGACAACACTCAGTAGCCTATAACTCCTTCTCCTACTTTACAGTCTTTTTACTGTCTTAATTGTAGGCCTATATTGATTGACTAATTGCAAAATATATGCAACAAGGCCTGCAGACAGTGGAGGGTAAACAGAAGTTAACTGAAGGACATGACTGTATATAGTTAATACTGAATATGAATTTTATCAGTTGGCGGTGTGACTTTTTCCATTGAAAACTCACGTTTAGAGAATGTTACAAATAAAAGTCAAATTTCATTCAATGTGCTTGTAATTTTTTTTATAATGAAGTGTTCCACGTGCGCTAAAAAAGCCCCCCCCCCCCCCCCCCCCCCCGCACTTGCCCCCCAAAATGTCTGTGCACGCCACTGCTGCAGAGGTATGTATGTCTTTTGGACTTTTAGCGCTAAGGATTTCTGACGTTCCTTTGACTTTAATTATGTTTTTAAATGCGGTTTTTAAAGTAGCTATAGATTCAACATTTGTTTGGGGGACAAATTGTTTTGTTTCTGATGCGCAACCCACTATTTATTAACCTTTGGAACTGTTATACATTTGTTTCAAAGAGGCGGGCTCGAGTTAAAAACTTAAAATACTTTGAATGCAAATACAACATCGAAAACTGATCCATAGAAAGCGAAGTCCGAAAAGGAAAAAAAGTGTACAGAGTATACTTAAGAAGTGATGTGAAATCAGTTGGTTATAAACACAAGGAAATGCGAGCGTAGAACGTTTTGAGTAGGGCTGGGTATCGATTCAAATTCCAAGAATCGATCCGATTCCGATTCTGAAGATTAAGAATCGATTTATTTCGATTTAATCCGATTTAATGGATTCGATCCGATTCGATCCAATTCGGGGTTTAGTGTTATTAAAAATATTTATTTGAGCTGTTTCCTGACTATGTACAGAAGCAACATGTTAAAACTAGTATTATATCAATATTAATCAGCAAATAGTTACTGGTAGTTGGTAGTTACTGATGGCTGGAAGACTGGTGAAAAGGGTAATCATAAATCTACCTTCAAGAAAGGTAATCCAGGACAATAAACAGAGGACATCTTTGAGGTGTCTATATCTGCAACAGTGGACTCCTACTGGGACACTAACCAGTGCATTATTATTATGATTGAAATAATTTTTGCATTTTTATTTATTTATAAGTGCTCACACTTAATAAACTGAAAGTATAAAATGTAAACGTGTATTTTTCTTTAAAGTGAGAATATAATAACAGAACTGTCACGTTACGGTCCCCGACCCCTCCCTGTTGGGCGTGTGTTAACGTTGTCTGCGTCTACTCGTCTGCGTATCTCCGTGGGTGCGGGTGCGTCTTGTATAATCCGTCTCACCTGTGGCCCGTCTCGTTATCACGTGGGGTTTGTGTGGTTTGTCCATTTAATGTGCGTTCGCGCAGCGTCCTGTGCTCGTCGTTGTTTGAGTCACACATGTTCTATGTAAACGTGTTTTATGTGCGCTGTCTGCGCTTCGGTAAATGTAATAAACATAACGATTTGGAAAGTGCAAAGGATTCTGTCTCGTCCATCGCCTTGCGCCCAACGTTACAAGAGCATTTTTAACTTTTTTAAACTGTAAAAACACTGGGTAAACTGTCAGTGACATGGACTAAATGTAAATAGTCACTGACACTGGATAAACTGTCCTTCTGTTTTTAGATTGCCGATTTGACTATCGTCGTTACCGTCACTGTCCGTCGCCATGTTGTTTTACAGTTAGTTAGACCGAGCACGCCAGCGTGAATTCAGTGACGAGGCGGGGGTAAAAGTTCACAAAAAAATCGATCTTTGGACGTACGAATCGATAATCAGATCATCATATGCGAATCGATTCTGAATCGGAAAATCGATTTTTTCAACACAGGCCTAGTTTTGAGCATGCTTGCTAAAACTGCACAGGTCTCGTGGCGGTCTTTTAGGCGCGTGTGTTAGTTCGTGGCGCAAACACCAAGTTGAAAATCCCCACGAGAGGTCGCTGAATTAAATGAAAAATTCAATTTGCTAGCTAAATGTCCATTAATACACATTGAGCCAATGGTAGCAAACGTTTAGGTCAGGAGTGGTTTTCATGCGGCGCTTCACACCCTACGGTAATTACGGATACGGACCCTTTCGTCCAGTTCCGGAGGTCGTTTCATCCGTCAGTGGGTCCGTTGCCAGAGCGCCTGCTTTAAGGCCCATTCACACCCTACGGTAATTACGGATACGGACCCTTTCGTCCGGTTCCGGAGGTCGTTTCATCCGTCAGTGGGTCCGTTGCCAGAGCGCTTACGAATCCGTAGTAACGGAGCAATATAAACCGCAAATCAGGGGGCAGTAGAGAGTCAGAAGCATCGAACGTACACCAATTCGGGAAAATCAATGAAGAAGAGTACTGGACTTTAAAAAGCCTTAAAAAAGCAGGCTTTAAAGCCTGCTTTATACCTCCGGACACGGACGAATTTCGTCCGTCCGTACCAAACGTAGCCTCCGTAGGGGGCCACTATACCTCTTTCCAGTTCCAACGTTGTTATGATTTTTTAAAATACATCCTCTAGAGGGCAGTATAGTCAAATTTCCGGCACCGGCGCACCAGCAATCTCCTCCCAGCTGTTTTTGCATCGCTGTTTATCGCAATGACCTGGCACCGTAGCAGAATGTAGCCTCTAACCAACTCGCAAAGTTTCTCTTCTAACTCGAGCGTCATTTTTTAAAGTCCAGTACTCTTCTTCCTTGATTTTCCCGAATTGGTGTACGTCCGATGCTTCTGACTCTCTACTGCCCCCTGATTTCCGGTTTATATTGCTCCGTTGCTACGGATTCGTAAGCGCTCTGGCAACGGACCCACTGACGGACGAAACGACCTCCGGAACCGGACGAAAGGGTCCGTATCCGTAATTACCGTAGGGTGTGAATGGGCTTTAAGGCCGTTTGAAGGTAAAGGAGACAGAGCGGAAAGGTCGTTTGAAGGTAAAGGAGACAGAGCGGAAAGACGGACAGGTGGAACTCCAGAAAATAAAAGAGGGAAGAAAGCAACCCATGGGGGGAGACGAGGAGGAGCATGAGAGAGCGTGTGAAACACATGTTCTCTCAGAGACTGACCTTATTTACCCCCAAGAAGAGAGATCAGCAGAAAACTGCTGGAGATATCAGCCATGCCTCTTTATTGGATGGAGTTCAGCCTGAGGAACATATTGCTAAGCCTCAGACCTCTAGTGGGCCAAAGGGGCGGAGCACGGAGGCTCCGCCCACAGCTGGTAAAGGTGATGGCCCCAAATACAAGAGCAAGAGGAGGAGGGTCAACAGAGAGGTAAAAAAAGGGCCACAACAGAGCGATACAGAACAGCATCAGGAAGGAGAGAAAACATAGAAATGAGTTTATCTCTATCCGTAAGTGTGTCTTATATAAACACTTTACAGTTTGTTTACATTATAGTTTGATGTAAGGCCTTTTTAAACAGTACATAGTGTATGTTAACATGCATTACATAAAATCCAGAATCAGTGTGTTAGATGAAGAAAGAGAGAAAAGAGAGAACAGATGAATTCCAACCAGTTTTCAACATGTTTTCTCTTCAAACAGGCTCTGCAGTCTGGCACGGTGATGAAGTGCTCACCGTGGCTCAGGTTGAGCAGAAGAGGAGGAGACAGCTGATGAAACAGGAGCAGAAGAGACAGGAGTGGGAGGCTCAATGGAGAAAGTGGGAGGAGAAAAGGGCAGAGAAGAAGGCAAAAAAGAAAGCAAAGAAGACAGAACAAGTGGGGAGAGCAGTGGGCTTCCAGACCTGCAAGAGACCATCCACTGCTGTAGAAAGTGGGAGGGGCAAAGGCCCTGCAGAGCTGGAGGAAAGTGGGAGGTGCCAAACTCCTCTACTACTGGTGGGAGGTGGAAGGAGCCAAACACCTGTAGTACAGGTTGAAGATGAGAAGAGCCAAAGACCTCCACTGCCTGGCAGACTGAGAGGAGTTAAAGTGTGCTGGGCATGAAAAGACACTGAGATCACACTGCCCCCAGTGTCTGCCTGTCTGCCTCATTTGTCTGCCTGTTTTCTAACCTCTGCTGTGATGACTGGACCACCCTGAGTAAACGTTTCTTCTTCTCCATTACATCTTCTAGACTGGCCTGGAGATTCTTTACGCTTCTTCAATGATGACAAATAGTAAGTAAGTAAAATACATTTATATAGCACTTTTCACAGGCACAAGCCACAAAGTGCTTTACAACGGAAAATAAAATAAAATAAATCAAAGACACAAAAACACACACTATAGAACAGAAATAAAATACAGTGTACAAGGTCAACGGCTGCAACCTCCACCACTAACTAAACGCCTGCGTAAAAAGGAAAGTCTTTAGCTGTTTTTTAAAAGTATCTACAGTGTCAGCTGATCTTAAATGTGGAGAAAGTGTGTTCCACAGTTTTGGAGCAACCACCTTAAATGCTCGGTCTCCACGAGTCTTTAGACATGAGCGTGGCACAGACAGTAAACTCAGGTTGTTTGACCTGAGTGATCGTGATGAAGTGTAGGGGTGGAGCAGGTCAGCGACATACACAGGAGCTGTGTTGTGTAGTGCTCTGTATGTTAAAGTTAAAATCTTGAACTGGATCCTGAATTCTACAGGAAGCCAGTGTAAGGATTTTAAAATGGGTGTTATGTGAGACCGTCTGTTTGACTTGGTCAGTAACCTCGCTGCAGCGTTTTGAATTATCTGTAAACGTCCACGAGCTGATACACTGAGAGATGAAAACAAGGCATTACAGTAGTCTATGTGAGATGAAATAAACGCACGGATCAGCATCTCTAGATCTGCTGTTGAAACCATAGATCTCAGTTTACTGATATTTCTCAAGTGGAAGAAACAGGATCTTGACAGCTGTTTAACATGAGAATCAAATGCTAAAGATTGATCGAAAATAACTCCCAGATTTCGGAGGCTAGTGTGGACAGCAGAGGAAAGAAGTCCAAGATTTTGCTTAATCGTTTGACTAAGCCTATCAGGAGCAATGATCAATACCTCAGTCTTGTTATCATTTAGCTGTAGGAAGTTATTTGAGGTCCATTCTCTGATTGATTGAAGACAATCTAATAGCCTAGACAAACTATGAACCTCACTTGGTTTAAAAGAGAAATAAAGCTGAATATCATCAGCAAATAAATGATAGGAAATATTAAAACTATTTAAAATCTGCCCCAAAGGTAACATGTACAAAGAAAACAACAAAGGCCCTAAAACTGAACCCTGTGGAACCCCACAGGTTAATGGGGTTGCCTCAGACGTGCAATTTCCCATCGTAACTGAGAAACTTCTCCCAGTGAGATAATAAACCAATCAAGTACTGTTCCAGATATGCCCACCCAGTCACGTAACCTATTTATCAGTATTTCATGATCAATGGTATCAAACGCAGAACTGAGATCCAGCAGCACCAACACAGAGCAGTCACCAACATCAGCAGACATTAAAAGATCATTTGAGACCCTCAGGAGAGCAGTCTCTGTAGAATGCCTCTTCCGAAACCCAGATTGTAAAGAGTCGTAGCAATTGTGATTTTCTAAAACTGTAATCAGTTGGTTTGCCACCACCTTCTCTAAAATTTTGGATAAGAAAGGAAGCTTAGATATAGATAAATAAACCATGTTTGAATTATGTAAAATAATCATGTTGTTTGCTGCCATGTTCTTCAGTAACTCCATAATTTTCATGGAAGTCCAGGTGGTTAGCACTCCCTTGGAAAGGAATGGAATGGCAGGAATTGAAGGTAAGCGCTCCCTGTGACCTGCAACACGCGGTTAAAAATGCCACCTTCGTCGTGTCATCTAACCGTCTTTTATGGGGCAGTCATAGCCTGGTGGTTAGGGAACTGGTCTTGTGACCAGAGGGTCAAATAAATGCAAATGACACCAAACCAAGCAAAGCCCCACATCAGTACGCATGAAGGAGACATGACAGTTCTTCATAATGAGTATGTGAATGCAGACAGGTTAAATAGATACTTTTAATTAGGAGCAGGTGTAGTCTCTCCAATAATCATGGAGGAACACAGGAGTTGGCCCTGATTGGTTGAGAGTGATGGAGTGACAGGACGGTTGGCAGCATGTGACTAATGGGAAATGGAAACAGGTACAGGGGGCGTGACAACCACTCACTGAGTTAAAATCACACAGGTAATCTTTATGCTAAAAGGAGCCTGCAGCCAAGGACACTTTATATCCACTCAGAAATCAAGCAACACTCATATGTGAAATGAGAGGACCAGACGTCAGTGTGAGATTCAATTCTTACAGCAGGTAGGGGTGTGTAGTGGAGGGGAGTCTGGTGGCATCCCTAATAATGTAGGTGGTGTATGTACCTTCCTCAAACACGCAGGTGTGTACAGGGAGAAGGAGCCTTCATAAAGGAATTCAGGAGTTGAAAAACTATGATTGCTCCACCAGATGGCGCCAGTTGACTATCAAGTACTTGAATCAAAGTCAAAGTGAACTTTATTGTCATTCAGATTTTACAACAGAGTGCATAGCTGAACGAGATTGCGTTTCTCCAAACTCCAATGTGCAGATATAAAAACAACGCAAGACATACAACTAACATGACATAAGTAACAATATAAGCAGTAAAATGTATTTTCAATCGAATCACACAGTTGTGTTGACGTCCAGTCTCAACACAAAAGAGCTAGTCTCATATTATTCCACAAGGGGGCACAATAGAGCAAAAAACTAGGACAATGATCTAGCAAGTGTAGAATCTGTTTATATAAGGATGTGTCTTTCCAAAAGGCCTGTGGCTCATCTGCTAATGCCGACCAAAGACCCATAAGTGCCCCAAGCCCTAACCCTCAGTGACCCTCACTCTCACCCTCAGTGACCCGAGCCCTAACTCTCAGTGACCCTCACTCACCCTCAGTGACCCGAGCCCTAACCCTCAGTGACCCTCACCCTCACCCTCAGTGACCCGAGCCCTAACCCTCAGTGACCCTCACCCTCACCCTCAGTGACCCGAGCCCTAACCCTCAGTGACCCTCACCCTAACCCTCAGTGACCCTCACCCTCACCCTCAGTGACCCTCACCCTAACCCTCAGTGACCCTCACCCTAACCCTCAGTGACCCTCACCCTCACCCTCAGTGACCCGAGCCCTGAACATGAGCAGTATTTCCTAAAACAGCATCTTCGTGTTTAACTCCGTGTTGGAACACACACCACAGTGGTGCTCCGTTTGTCTCTGTGTTAGCACTGATGTGTCTCCAGACTTTGAGCTGAAGATGGAACTACAGTTGCTGGGTGGAGGAGGGGTCACACACCGCCACCTCCACCCACGGGGTGGTTAGTCGGGAATCGTATCCGGGAAACAGATCCCTGGAGACAGTTGCAACCTGTGGTCTCTATGGCAACACAGCAAATCATGATGACGAAGAAGAAGGCGGAGCAGACTCACCTTGAGCTTCTCTAGTGCATATGGAGAACACACACACACTCACACACACACACACACACACTCACACACACACAGTGAGTGGAGAACACACACACACACACATACGCACACATACACACAGTGAGTTGAAAACACACACACACACACACACACACACAGTAAGTGAAAAATACACACACATACGCACACACACACACAGTGAGTGGAAAATACACACACATACGCACACACACACACACAGTGAGTGGAGAACACACATACACACATGTGCACACGTCTACACATGCACATACATGCACATGCAGAACAAACACACACACACACACACACACTGTATTTATACATGCATGTGTCTGCATGTGCTGTGATGTACTCAGGTGTGGTGTCCATCTTCCCTGAGTAGCAGGTGTGTGGCGGGAGTGTTTGGTTCTGTCTGCAGGGGTCCACGGTACCAGCTCCTGGCCCACACCTGTCTAACGCAGCCGCAGGTGCACAGGTCCTTCAGAAACCATGACTTCACCGTCCCCTGGGGTCGCTGGGGTCACACACCTCCTGTTAACACTAGTTCGCAAATGTGCTGTAGGATCTCCTGTGTCTTGTCAGGTCAGTATGTGTGCGTGTGTGTGTGTGTGTGTGTGTGTGTGTGTGTGTGTGTGTGTGTGTGTGTGTGTGTGTGTTGTAGATGACAGCTCGTTCTGGTTCCCGCTATACGGCAGCATGTGCAGTCGCGTGGTTGCTCAGCCTGTATGACCCAGCAGGTGATGAGTGGAAAGATAGTGCTTCAGGTGAGAATACCTTACCTATGTCACACATACCTAATACACATACCTGTCACACATACCTGTTACATGCCTTGACAACAGCCAGGAGGTCTGGAGTACTCCTCCGAGCTCTATGCTGTCCTGAAAGGAACAGAACTATGCTGCTACCATCAGCAAGAAGATGTGGAAGGTTCAGAAGAGACAGCGTTCACCATCCCCGTGGACAAGGTTAGGCTCAGCTCAAACGGCTATTCATGGATCACACTGCACTAGTGCAGTTGCATGCTTTAACCACAGGAGGTCACTGTGTGCCTTACACATCTGTTCTAAAGCTTTTGCCGTCTTCAGCGCTCTGTGGTGCATGAACTGATATTCTGATGTTAACCGTCTATTTCTCTGTTATTGTGCTGTTTGGGGTATTGACAAATTCATTCTTCATAAACATACATAACATTACATAAACATTTCTTTCAGCTTTGTATGTACACATTTTCTCTTGAGTGGTAGAAGTGTGTGTTACTGTCTAGAGTCAGAAACCACCAATTTTGGAGCATCTACGTAGGATTGAGCAGATGTTATGTTCCTGTGGGGGCTGCAGGGTGGCGTTTCTGTGTAGAAGCGGCAACAGAGGGTGGTGTTTCTGTGTAGAAGCGGCAACAGAGGGTGGTGTTTCCCAGGAGGCCACAGACGGGCATGATGGGGGCAGTGTGCCTGAAGACATTACCATTGAAATGGGACAAAACCGAATATTTATATGTTGGCTCAGTGTGATGTGTTGTGGCAGAGGTAGTGTCCAGTTCACTCTCAGAGGGTAAGAGCCACCTCACTTACTGGGGAAGATTACAGACTTCATCCCCAATATGGGTGTCCTGTGTGGAAATGTGCTCTGATCCACCAGCCTGATTCCCATAAAGGGAGAAGACTTCAGTGTAGGGTTTCTTCATTCTTCATCTCTTCATCTTCTGTTCACTTCCCCTTCTCCTCTGTTCACTTCCCCTACCTTTCTGTTCACTTCCTCTTCCCCTGTGTTCACTTCCTCTTCTGTTCACTTCCTCTTCCCCTCTGTTCACTTCCTCCTTGCACCAGTCTGACACTTAAATCCATGGGGTATATTATGTCTAAATCAAGGTTATAATCGTTAATGAAAACAAACTAAAAAATGAAAACGTATATTGAAAAAACATTTTCGTTATCTGAGATAAATAATAATGGTAATTAAAAGAAAAACCGATAACTAACTGTAACTCTTACATGTTTAGAAAAGTAACTAAAGCATTCTGAAATTATAGATCGGATACCCTTCGTTTTTGTGTTTGTTAATTTATTTATAAGTCTTGTGGACTTGGACTGATATGAAATCGATTTTTTTCCACTAACGTTTTACATTAGCTGTCAGAACCATATGGCACAGGTCCATCACGGTGTTTTTTGTTTACAGCTCCTGCTTGCCGTGCTAGCCTGCAAAATTATGACAACAAATCCTGTATGGGAATTTTAAAAATATGACTAAGAGAAAGACGTGTCTTGGAAACAGGTGATAAAATATGAGTACTTCTCAAGGGGAAAAACCCCATGAATCTCAAAGTCTATTTGAAAAGCTCTCACAAGAGGTCTGACTGCCAGTACCTTGACAAGCTAGTCTCTCTGAGTAGCTCCGCCAAAAGAGAAGCAAAGTTCCTGTGTTCATGTCTGTCCTTAGTCTGCAGTATTACACATTTTGCACTTAAGGCTGCTATCTTGTGGACTGCTATAGTTTTTGTGGACAGTTAGTTGTTCAACAGTAATTGAATACATTTTTTGTAAATGGTATCTTTTGATGAGTTTTTATTACACAATATTTACTCTTTTTTACCTTTTTAAATCCTGCACCTGACAAATAACCCAAAGTATGAAAAAACTAAAACTAAGCTTTAAAAAAAACTAGCAAACGTGCTCTAAAAACCAATTAAAACTAACTGAATTAGAAAAAAAGTCACAATAAAATAAAGACTAAACTATAATGAAAAAACCAAAAGTATTATAACCTTGCCCTAAATATACATAATTAAAACAATATTTGGGAAAATAAACCATAAAGTAGAGGGAGGACACCTGCAGTTAGTTTCTGCTGTGTGTATTCTTCTTTTGCCAGATGTGTGGTGTTCAGTTCCTTTGATAGGGAAAGGAATACTACACACACTCTTTTGTAGAAGTGTGATGGATCAAACGTTTCTGAGCGGCGATGTTTTCATGTATTAATGTTACGCACCTGTGCATGACTTAATTAATACCACATGTCCGGATAAATGTTGTGGTTAAACAATTATAAGTTAATAATTGTGTTGTGTTGTCGCGTGTGCCCGTGCACAGTCCAGGACTCACAAAGATGGATGGAGGCCCTTTGTCAAAATTTTTACACCCTGAGTAAGTACACACACACACACACACACACACACACACACACACACACACACACACACACACACACACACACACACAGCAAACCCACACCCTCCCTCCATGTCTCACACACACACCCACACACACACACACACAGTCATACTCACACCCCCACCACTTTGCACAACCTGCATGACCTAGCTTAAATACAGACTTTCTGGCAACATTTTTATAACATGGGTGACACATGCACTCACACGTGGAAAAATCTTTCTGATTGAGCTTGGACAATATAACTGGTTACGTCATCTGTCTTTGGACACAGATCTAATCAGGTAGTGTCTCTATCACAACCAGTGTCCATATCATCTGCACAAAAGTGGCATACTGTTCCAGAAACATAAAACAGCTTCAACAAACACATACAAACACATGCATGTACATGCGCACACACACTCACACTTACACATACGTGCGTGAGCACACACACACACACACACACACACACACACACACACACACACACACACAACCCACTTAGGTGTGCCAGAGTGTGTGTGAACAGAAGCAAGTGTGTATGATGTTAATGGGCAGAACCATTAATGCCAGATTAAATGCATTGAATGTAGATGTTTAGGGTCGTTGTAGTCTCGCTTAATCTCTAATGAGGTTTGTTTTGGAATGTTAGGACCTGTGATTCTCTCGTCTGGTAGGAAGTTGAAGGTTAGGACCATATTATGTGTATGGTGTGCAGTATCATGTGTGTGGTAGCATGTATGTAGTGTGCAGTATTGTGTGTGGTATCGTGTGTGGTGCGCAGTATTGTGTGTTGTATCATGTATGTGGTATCATGTGTGGTATCATGTGTGTGGTGTGGTATTGTGTGGTATCATGTGTGTGTGGTGTGCAGTATTGTGCATGGTATTGTGTGTGGTATCATGTGTCGTGTGCAGCATCATGTGTGGTATGGTATTGCGTGGTATCATGTGTGTGGTGTGCAGTATCATGCGTGTGGTATCGTGTGTGGTGTGCAGTATCATGTGTGTGGTATTGTGTGTGTGTGTGTGTGTGTGTGTGTGTGTGTGTGTGTGGTATGCAGTATTATGCGTGGTGTGCAGTATTGTGTGTGTTTCCTAGGATGAATTCTGTGATCGGATGCAAAGCACTGCTAAATGCCGTAAATGTAAATGTAAACCGTATTGTGCGGTATAGTGTGTGTGTAGTATCACATGTGCGGTATCGTGTGTGTGGTGTGTGGTATTGTGTGGTATCATATATGTGGTGTGTGGTATCATGTGTGGGGTGTGTTGTATCATGTGTGTGGTATCATGTGTGGGGTGTGTAGTATTGTGTGGTATGTGTGTGATGTCATATCACGTGTGGTGTGTAGTATCGTGTGTGGTGTGCAGCACAATGTGTGTGGTATTGTGTGTGGTATCATGTGAGTGGTGTCATATCATGTGTGATGTGCAGTATTGTGCGTGGCATCATGTGTGGTACTATGTGTGTGGTGCGTGGTATCGTGTGTGGTATTGTGTGGTATCTTGTGTGGTGTGTTGCATCATGTGTGTAGTATTGTGTGTCTGGTGTGTAGTATTGTGTGTGGTTTTGTGTGTGTGGTGTGCACTATCAGGTGTGTGGTGTGTGGTATTGTGTGGTATAATGTGTGTGGTGTGCAGTATCATGTTTGTGGTATTGCATGGTATCGTGTGTGGTATTGTGCAGCATCATGTGTGTGGTATTGTGCAGTATCATGTGTGTGGTGTGCAGTATCATGTGTGTGGTGTGTGGTATCGTGTGCGGTGTGTGGTATTGTGCAGTATCATGTGTATGGTATTGTGCAGTATTATTTGTGGTGTGCAGTATCATGTGTGTGGTGTGTGTTATTGTGCAGTATCATGCGTGGTGTGCAGTATCATGTGTGTGGTGTGTGGTATTGTGTGTGGTATCATGTGTGTGGTGTGTGGTATCATGTGTGTGGTGTGTGGTATCACCCTGCATCATCTTGGGATGCTGGGTGGCAAATGACCAGTCCAGGCCATTCTAATCCATCCCCGCTTCTCAGATGAGCCCAGATCCCCCAGCGTACTGCTGGCCTTTTAGCTGGTTAAATGAGGTTTATTCAGGCTGGAGGTTGCTGCTACTAACCTGACACCAGCCTCAGGCTTCAGCACACAGGACTGAAGGACTGAAGATGCACAGGTGTAGCGACAGTACTGAAGATGAATAAAATACGTACTATTCTATTAAAGGGCATTGTTATGTGTGCTGGACCATAAATATCCATCCTGCATTCTGTTACTATTTGCTGCATCATCAACACTTTGAGTGTAGGAGCAGAGATGAGGACCGTTGTGCAGAATAATCTAATAACATAAAGATCACGGGACATGAAGACTGAATGTAATGGAGAAAGAGAGAGGGAGAGAGAGAGAGAGAGAGAGAGAGAGAGAGAGAGATGCGTGACACTCAGTCAGTTTAGGTTATGGTCCAGTAAAGGTATTCCATGACGTTTGGTGAAATCACGTTAGGTGATACAATCTATGAGGAAATATCATCCCATCATGTCAGACGTGGTTCACCATGTTTTCTTGACCTGGAGGAATTTGTCTAGTCACCTCCATGTCATCACTTGCAGATGTTTTTTGTTTGAGTACTGTCCTGCACTGGTCTTGACTGTATGGATACTCATATTTATCTCTTTACATTCCATTACCTTTAATATTGAGTTGAAACTCATTGACATCATTATTAAGATGAAGGTGCAGATGACCCTTATATCTGTGGTCATATAACATACAAGGTTTATTTCAGATCTTCATTGTAACAAAAAAAATATAGTCCTCCTCTGGGTGTTTAACAATTAGAAGGTTATGTTCCTTTCCCACAGGTGCTGTGTTCAGTGTCCTGACTGCATCTACAGGGCACATGCGTGTTCGTTCATTAGAGCATAGCTGTTCTGTCAGGATACCAAGATGTAGCAAGACAGCTATGTTATCTTAGATTCATGCCACTGATTGTCAGAAAGCATTTGCATGAACAAATACCACTTTTGTTTGTGTTGATGCACACACAAGATCGGCTTATTGTAATAACTTGTTACATTAGAATCGTTTAACTACTCAGCCCACACTACATACTATAAAATATTACTAATCAGTTCCACACTACTTACTATAAAATATTACTAATCAGTTCCAAACTACATACTAGTTATCCTCTTCAACTAAGGATTTTCATAGTCAACTCTGATTCGTCAGATTTTCCCTTTAGTCGACTAATAGTCGAATCAGGATTTTTTTTCTAGGGCACCTTAAACGGGATCCCATTTAAACGGGATCTCATTCAGGACTTTTTTCCACTTCAAAGAAAAAACCTAAAACTTAGATAAAGGAATAAACATGGTAGGTTGGCTTTATTCAGCTTTTATTTATTTATTTATTTACATATTTATTTTTTAATGAAACGTTAAAGAACATTAACAAAAAAGTCACCATCAGTGCGCAGTGCACATATTGAACTTTGTCAGATAGGCACTGTGCAAAATGTCAAAAATATTTTAAATAAAATATGCTTGGCTGAAAATATAAAAACAATTTGCCAAACAACAGCAAAAAATATAAGTAAAGGTTCAAGTAACGGAGTTTAAAAAGCAAACAACAACAAAAAAAATGTTTATAGGCCTACTTGCCGAGACGCACTGCGATGAGACAAAATGACCGAAACGACAAACGGCTGTTTTTTTTTTTTCACCTTACGTGTTTTAAATGGTATGCCATGTTGGTTGTTGTCGTGTGAAATGAAAGACGTTGATGACACAACTTGCACTTTACTTTGTTTGATTCATCTTTATCTTTTGCAACATACTCCCACACTTTTGAAGTTTTCTTAGTAGCCATTATATTCTCGGCAGATGCTGACAATACTGTAGCGTGTTCAGCTCCGCTCATTTGGATTGTGCAACTGCAGGGTGTGATTTATTAATGTGTAGTTAGGAAGAAGCCTATTGTTAATGTGCACACTTCTTCTTCTTCTTTCGGCAATTCCCTTTTAGGGGTCGCCACAGCGGACAGCGTTGCACACATCATTAAAAAAAATGTATTAACAGAAATTAGCATGATTTTATTTGACAAAAGGCTATATATAACGAAAACGGACATTTCATGTAACAACTTGTGCTTAGCAGCATCCTTGGGCACCCCCATGCAGTCAGAATGGTACATTCGACTATGACGTTCATAGTCGACTAGGGGTCCTCCAATCGAAAAGTCGAATCAGCGACTATTGCAGGTCACCCCTACTACATACTATAAAATATGACTAATCAGTTCCACACTACTTACTATAAAATATGACTAATCAGTTCCACACTACATACTATAAAATATGACTAATCAGTTCCACACTACATACTATAAAATATGACTAATCAGTTCCACACTACATACGATAAAATATTACTAATCAGTTCCACACTACATGTGGAACTGATTTTGGAAGTGTGTTCCACACGCTCCAAAACTGTGGAACACACTTTCTCCACATTTAAGATCAGCTGACACTGTAGATACTTTTAAAAAACAGCTAAAGACTTTCCTTTTTACGCAGGCATTTAGTTAGTGGTGGAGGTTGCAGCCGTTGACCTTGTACACTGTATTTTATTTCTGTTTTATAGTGTGTGTTTTTGTGTCTTTGATTTATTTTATTTTATTTTCCGTTGTAAAGCACTTTGTGGCTTGTGCCTGTGAAAAGTGCTATATAAATGTATTTTACTCACTTACTTACTTACATACGATAAAATATTACTAATCAGTTCCACAATACATACTATAAACGATAACTGCTCAGTTCCTCACAAGCTGATGTCTTTTAAAATAAGAGTCTATGAAAACTGAACATAAAACAAAACTGAATATTATGCTCAACGAATTTGCTTGTTCTTGTTAATAATAATAATAATGTTTTTTAACTGGATTTTTAGCTGTGAACTAACCCTCGTGATCGAGAGATCAATCAACGTCATGGCTGTTAGTCCAGCTGTGCTCCCAGGGAAGGAGGCGTGGCATAATCTCTCTTTCCTGTCAGTCACGGTCAAACTGGCCAATCACGGACGTGTGTTAGCTAATCAGAAGGGGGTGGCTAGCGCTATAACACCATCACTAGTCTTGCTCATTAAGATATTTATTTATTTTGTTATTGTAATTCTAATATCAAGTTTATGAAATGGGTTGATAAGCTTAAATCATTTAATAATCCCACACCCCTTAAATCCTCATAGTGTTATCTACATGAATATGGTCAGCAGGAAATGACATAGCACATCTGGCCTCTCTACATGGTATGAGTCCTAATAATATGAGTAAATGAACATTAATAAGAAAACACAGTTAGGTTGTTTGTGCAGGTGCTGAACACACACTTGCACACACCTTTAATACTGATGGAAATCTGAGCTGTTTTACTGCCTGCAGTCTATATGTATTATATTGCAACGGTTATTAATTCACAGCATGTCTGTCTGGGTTGACAATCGCCAATTCTCTGGATTTCTTTAGGCTATTTCCCTCTGAGACATAATGTACTGGCAGGAGACTGAGGATGTGCACCTTACCTGTGTGTGTGTGTGTGTGTGTGTGTGTGTGTGTGTGTGTGTGTGTGTGTGTGTGTGGTTGGGTGGGTGTGGGTATATGTGCATGCCTGTGTATCAATGCTGGGCTGAACTAACATAACCCAGGGTCAGAGGCCTGGCTCTGCCATGCTACCACTGTTGGGCCCTTGAGTTGTAAACTTGCTGACCCTGCACTCTGACCCTGCACTCTGACCCTGCACTCTGACCCTGCACTCTGACCCTGCGCTCTGACCCTGTGTTCGGATCTCGTGCTCTGACGAGCTTTGACACATATATGATCAAATCCATCTGACCTAGATCTGAATCATCCTATAAATGTAACCAGCAGCTGTACTTGAATAACAGGGAAACAATGGCCTCATTGTGTCATTAAAAAATTTAATGTAGCATGTAGCTGAAAGTGAAGCCAAGAGCAATTTAGACCTGGACTATTTAGCTGGAGGTGCTTGGTCACCATCCGATGATGAGATGAATGTGTGTGTGTTGGTGTATGTATGTGTGTGGTGTGTGTCAGTAGCGAACCGTGACCATTAAACCTGGGCCCGCTCCCATCACCCCAACCCCCGAAAAAAAATTGTTTCCTTTCCTAAATAACTGCAAAAAAAAAAAAAAAAAACTGAGACGACAGTACAGCTTTAGAAACGCAATAAACAATAATATCTGTACTAGATAACTTCTTAAGCAAAGTAAGATTCCAACAAAATAAGGTTCACATCTCCATGGTTCTCGGAATATGTAAACAACGTGCATGAAGACATCAAAGGAATGAATGGAAACTAGCTAGCGGTGGTACGCTAACAACAGCTAGCGCCGCCACAGCGGGCGGAAATTATCATACAGTTAAGCCCGCCCACTAAGAGGGAAGATATGATTGGTCAATTTTACTGTCATTTGAATCTGGTATTGCGCTGAATTATAACTGCCTGGCCCTCTGTAAACGAACAGCGGGACCACCAATCACCAACATTCTGCGGAGGCATCACAGTCCTGATGGGGGGAGACACAGGCTCACAGGCTTCCACTTAACCCCTCACCTTCAAACACAGATTGAATAGACACGGATGAATAATTTATTTGCTTATATTTCTGTAATTGTTTAGATGTCGATTGTCAATCTGTAAGTAGATTACAAAATTGGATAAATTATATATATTTAAGAATATTTTAGGCCCTCTGAGAGGGCATAGAGGGCTCTGACAGTTCCCCACTGCTATATATATATATATATATCTATATATATATATATATATATATATATATATATATATATATATATATATATATATATATATAATTGGAGTAAAGTCTATATATATATATATATATGTATATATGTATACATATATGTATTAGTTTTTTGGTATAACTTAAAACATCTTTTAAATAATTGGAGTAAAAGTAATTACACTGGGCACGATGCAGGCTTGGCAGGTTAATCATAACAGTTCTGAAAATCTGCCAAATGACCTTGGCTGTCACTAACAGGAAATACTGAGCTAAAAAAAAAAAATCCCAGTAAAAGCCCAGGGCTACTGTTGACAAACATCACATCTCCACAGGCACAGTATTTCTTAGAATTATATTATAATTGTAGAATTATTGTGTTTTCTTTTCTTTAAAGAAATAAGTATATTTGGATAAATAGGAAGATGACAAATGACCAGTGATACATAGACAGTGGCCAGTAAAATAACTATTTAGTACTTTTACTTGCTTGATTTTTTTTTCCAGTAAGAGGAACGTCAGGAGGAAATTATTTTAAACATTCCCCTTCAGTCATGTGTTAGCAGTCCTACTAATATGAGCATACTTAAATGTAGGAATTTAGCAAGGAAATACCGCAGACACACGTGTACACACAGAAACATGTAAAACATGTCAAACATAAAGCAGTTGTATGCATGATCATCTTTAGGCCATGGCTGTGGGGCTTCTGCTAAACAATCCCACCGCACTGACCATCAGAACATCCTTCACTACAATCTGAGGAGAGAGAATAAATAAAGATTAACCAAAGGCTTTTTACGTTTCCATTAATTAGCTGAAATGAGCTTAATTAGTGCTGAAATACAGGACAATAACTAACCTCCATATAACTAAACAGAAAGTGCAGTAACTATACCACACAGTACAGTGTCTAGTGTTCAGTTACTCAACCATAGTCTGAAACTTTCAGAGGTGCAGAGTCAGTCATCATCTAAATATTCTATAAATAGTGCGTTTGAAGACTGTGGTGGACTCTGTTGTCTGGACAGAGAGAAGAGCCAGCTCTGTGAGTGTGAGGACATCTCCTGCCTTCTTTAAGGGGGTCAGGTCTAGGTTCTGTCTGGGCCCGTGGAGAAATTTGACCTTTGGTTTAGAGATTTGCTTTGGGTGGTTGTCATGCAGAGAAGTGGAATTCCTCTACTTCTTCAACTTCTGAGCTGAGGCCTGTTTTGTGCCAGTATTGACTGATATTTGGAACTGTTCATAATTCCTTGTGCCTTGATTAAAGCCCCCAGTTCCAGTGACAGAAAAACAACCCTGAAGCATGTTGCCAACTCCACCATATTTCACTGTGGGTGTGGTCTTCACTTTGGGTGTGGCATTCTTTTGGTGATGCGCAGTGTTATTTTTGTACCAAACATACCTTTGGGAATTATGGCAGAAAAGTTCAGCCTTGGTCTCGTCAGACCATAACACGTCAGACCATTCCCCGCATACTTCTGGCAGACATGATGTAGGTTTTTGCCAAACATAGTCGTCTTTGGATGCTTTTCTTTGTTAGAAAAGGCTCCTGTCTCTCCACCCAACCCCTCAACCCAGACACGAACACTTGAATACGGGAGCCTGTTGGCACATGCACAGCACAACCAGTAGTTGCCAGAAATTCCAGCAGCACCTTTAACATGGAGGTAAGCTTACTGGCAGACTCCCAGACCAGTTTTGAGGATGTCCAGTTCATGGTAATAACACTGCTGTGTTCCATCTAACGCCTTGGAAACGTCTTGTACCCTTCTGACCGATATCTTTCAGCAATCAGATCTCTTTGATGAAAATTGTTTATGAGCCATGGTTTTAGCTGTAAAATGCAAAGGAAATGTCAGGACAACCGTACTAGAACAGCTGATGTTTATACCGGGTTAATTGACAGCAGGTGTGTTTTTTATTTTTTATATTTTATTTTCTCCCTCTAAATGACATCAGTTTCCTGAATTGTACAGATTATGGGTCACATTGATGATGAAAAAGAATCTGAAATGATTACTCTTGGTCTGGTATTTTTTTACATGACATTTTAACATGTGTGTAGACATGTAGACTGTAGATTACTTCTGAAGGTAAATTAAATTGCTTCTAACTCGGCCTGGGCTTCAAGCCTTCTCATTGCTCCAAGGCAGGTTACAGTGAAGCCCCAAATTATTCAGATGTTGTTACTATTATTCAACCAGCAAGTCTTTTTTACCTAAAGATCTGGGTGTGTTTATCAGCCAATGGACCAGAGAACCTAACCACAGTAGGTAAAAAAAAAACATCAAGATTCTCAACAACATCAGGCAGTTGTTGCAGTCTACAAAGAAACTCACCTTGGGCACCAGTGGGTGTTTCAGCAGGACAACGACCTCAAACACACAACAGAGGTGGTGGAGAAATGGTCAGTAGACAAAAACATTAACGTTCTGCAGTGGCCCAGCCAGAGTCCTGACTTGAATGTAATTGAGAATCAGTGGAGGGAGTTAAAGATCAGGGAGATGGTGAGGAGACCCTCCAATCTGAAAGAGTTGGAGCTCATCTCTAAAGATGAATCGGCAAAAAATACCAGTGGAAGCATGCAGAAAGCTGATCAGCAATTACAGGAAGCATTTGATTGCTGGAATAGCCAATTAAGGCGTTTCTGCTGATTATTGAGAAGGGTATGAAATCTTTTGACATGCCAGGTTTTGGTTAAATGTTAAATGTTTTCCACTATGAGGCTTCTTGTACGTTACCTTATTATCTTCTGGGAGATGCCTGTGTCATTGTCCGGCCACTTGCTGGTTGAATAAAAGTAACTTTAAGTCAGAATTTGTCAGGGGTATGAATAATTTTGGACTTCACTATATAACATCTTTCAGAAACACCAGTGTAACGATACAAAGTCGGAGAGACGCGTGTGGATCAAAGGTTTTTAATTGGAACACAGAAATGTTGTGTAGGGCCGAAGACAGACAACTCCAGGAACAGGCAGGAGTAAAGGCAGGTGTATTCAGGCAACCATGGGAGCAGGCTAGGAACGAAAATCCAGGACTGAAGCAGAAGTCGGAACCAGAACTGTAGCCGTGGAAACGCTTGGTACGCACACATGATAATGAGGCAATACTTCGCAACTAACGGAAAGGGGAATGGGCTTAAATAACAGACATGCAGGTGAAATCAGTAATCCGGTGATGATGATCTTATTATGGCTGTTCGGGCTGGGGAGAGTAAGGAATTCTGGGTATTTGAGTCCGGTTGGTTGCGTGATGTGACAACCAGCAGTTCAAAGAGCTTTACACAGGATTAAAAAAAGTAGTTTATTATGACTGGAGATGTATTACCTTGGGAATGTCATCGCCAAAAAATATAATAAATAAAAGTTATGATTTTAGATAAACAAAATAGGAAGAAAAATTAATAAAATTAAGTATTTAAAGAAATCAAATCAACAAAGGGCTTAAAATAAATAAAATAGTAAATTGTGAGAAATTAAAATGAGATTAAGATAAAATAATTAATCATTTAAAAAGATAATAATGAAAATAAGAATATAAATAAAATAAATAAAAATGGAAGTACTGCTAGGTACAGTGTTTCAGTCAAAACAATAACCAAATAACCAAAAGCCAGCCCAAATAGGTAAGGTTTCATCTTTGATTTAATAACATACTCCTATTTCCAACACACTTTCTTAGCCACATTCAAATGCTCTGTGGCTTTGTGAGCAAAGTGAGGACTGGTTGCTCCGGTCACAGACCTTTAGCTTCCCTCATACGTTTGTTATCAGCCATGCTGGACTTTGGTGTAATGTTCTGTACTAACTATTGTTCTGTATACGATTCGTTCAGAACAATAGAACAGCTAGTTCAGAATACAGGAATATGTGTCTTTACCTACAGAAGAAATCTAAAAACACTAAAAGAAACTCAAAGCTTTTACAGGCTTTCCTTCAGCATATTTTGAAACATCTTATACCATCCTGACCACTCAAATGAAGTAGGTCTACTGTTAAGACGTTAGGATCACTTACAAATCATTGAATGTAATGTTTTCTCTCTTGAGCTCTTCACCTCTGCAATAGTGCTCCAGAGATAATCACCAATGACTTTACAGCATTAGACATACACCCGTGTCCATTTACATGTTTACATATGTATCAGTATGACTGTGTTTACCAAGAGGTGTTATTAAACCTGGGATTATGACTTGTTGACTGATGGATAGATGATTGGATCTTTTATATTATCTTTGTATGAACGTTAATTGTTTGTACTAATTATTTGGGTAAGTGTGTGTGTGTGTGTGTGTGTGTGTGTGTGTGTGTGTGTGTGTGTTCCCATAATCTAGGTGTGTCCAGTGTCATTCTCTCTTCATCATATTCTTTTACTCAGCCTGTCTCCCTCACATCTGAAACTGCTCAGATAAAAAAAGAACCTTTTAAGAATTGTTCAAGGAATTTCTTATAAGTTCTTTCTAGAAAGGGGCAGTGTCTGGGCCAATCAGAATCCAGGATTTGAGGACTTATCAGCTATCTTACCAATGTCTGTGCAAGTCACGGTTGAGAGAAAGATTACTGTTAAACAACAAACAATACACTCACAAATACCCATCTGCTAAGCTCCATTCTGTTAAGGACACAAGTGGAACATTTCATGAAAGATTACGATCAGATAAGAGGACATTTGAAGCTAACTTGCTGATGATGAATTTTCAGGCATAATGACAGATGTAATATTGTAGACTGCTGCTGCTGAGGTAGTTAAATACCAGTCATAAAGAATAAAGACTCTTCCTTCTGTCATGTGTTACCAGTCTTGGTACTCACATTTTAATTTGATCATATTGTCACAGAAACCACCATTTAAGTATACACACACACACACACACACACACACACACACACACACACACACACACACACACACACACACACACACACACACACACATTTGTATGTGACACAAGTGTGTGCAGTCAAACATTTTTAAACATGGTGACAGTGTATAGAAATATTGCAATGCACGTTTGGAACATAAACATTTGAGAAGTAAATGCTACTTACTATTCAAAACTGCACAGGAGTAGTCTGACCACATACTGTAAACATGAACCCTAACCCTGAACACATACTATAAATATCACCACACCCAGACAGACCCAGATGAGCACATTAAGGGTTAAAGTAATCTGCTGTTGTTCTTTTGTGTAATAGTATTTAGTATTTAGTGGCACTACATAAGTCCACTACATAAATTAAGAAAATAATAAATTATTATTATTAAATTATTCAATGACTAAATTATTACCATTATAAATCTATTTTATGTTAAATATGTTTTGTCTTGCTGTATATGAACTCTGTGAGGTGGTGTGTTTTAAGAGGACACTATAAAAGCAAGGTGTGTGTTATTTTGATTTTATTTTGATGTGAGGTGTATGTTTCCTTGTAGGACTGCTTCAGGGCCACACCGCATTCTCCAAGTTTAGGTCATGAGTTTGGTTTGTTCCTGACTCTTACGAAAATAAGATACATGAGGCATGGCAGAAAAATGCTTTCGCTTCGTCCAGTGACTTAATAAATGCATTACAGGAATAATTTGAAGGTTATTGCCATAAACATTTTATGCAGAATTCAATGCATTCCTGCTGCTGGGCTGTTTGGTTCAGGTGAAGAGAGCTTACAGTACATCTGGGGTGAACCACACACTGAACCGCACATGCAACCTGCACTAAACACCACATAGAACTGCACATAGAATCCAGTACATAGAATAGAATAATCTATTAGAATAAAATAATAATTGAAGAAGATATACAGTGAAATTCAGGTGCACTCAAGGGTCAAATTCAAAATAAGAAAAGAAAGAAATTGCTAATGAAAGTGAAGATGATTACTGCAGTATGTTAAGCTGCAAAATTGTCAATTGTGATTTAAATTGAAATTTTCCTACACATTTACCCATCTGTGCAGTGAGAACACATACACTAGGGGACTGTGGTGTGCATGCACACACACACACACACACACACACACACACACACACACACAGACACACACACACATAGGTAGTTGGGGTTAAGCGCTCAAAGGTATTTCAGTCTATTCCTTTGGGCCTAGGAATCGAACTCATGACCCTCCGGTCACAAGAGCAGTTTCCTAATCACCAGACCATGTCTGCACAAAAGAATTGCACACAGTTGTTGCAGGATCAGGACGAGGCTTAAGGCATGTTATAAAGAAGGATGTTGCATAAAAAAATAATAATTGACATGATTATCACAAACAAATGGAGATTAAAGGTGTGTGAGTTTGTGTTTGAGGGGGTTTGTTTTCAGGACAAAAATATAATTCTAGTAAAAGTCTGAGCAATCATATACATTGTAATAAACTCACAGAAGGATGTGATGTAGATTTCATACTTAATTCTTTGGCCTTTTGTAAACATGGACTCATCTTACCAGCAAATAGGTGTATGGTGTACTGCTTCTGTCTCTGTATTGATGCAATTTTTTTTTTCCAGTTTCCCCAAACGTACATGGTAGCCATGTAACTACATCAGTAACTATTTGTAAGTGTCTCTTGTTTTGCAACCAGTTTACGGAAACATGATCAGATTCTTAATTCTTCGATTTCCAAAAAGTGTCTTGATGAACTGTAGAAATTGGGAGGCTATTCTGATTAATTCCAGGGGATTAAGGGAAGGATTAATATCTTTCACTTAATAGGAAGCAAAGGACAGCAGTCCTATGTGACTCATTCAGATTTGCTCAAATAAAAATCAGAAGATGCTGGATAGTCAAATCAAATGAAAATGCTTGTCATGGAGAAATATCCAGAGATATATTTCCAGATGATTTTCCATCCCTTAGTAGAGATGGGGACAGTAAGCACCTCACTAAACTAAAAGAAACATATGAATTCTTACTTGTTAATGTATTATTTATACACAAACATACAATGTTTGTGATGGTGAGTTTATTGAGAAATGGTAGTCAACATCTCACTCAGTAATTCCCAGAGTTCCCAGTTCTGTGCTGCTTTCACCGGCAACTCACGACCCTCTGAGACGAGCAGTCTGTCAGACTTTCTTAGACTTCCCTCTGAATGGAGCAGGATAAACAGGATAGGCTGAGAGACGTTGGCGAAGGTCAAAATTGCAAGTACATTTTGATATTTATAAAACAACATTGCACAATTACAACAGTGAAGTGAAATCAGCAAGGAAAAACTATTTCTCTACCTTAATCAATTCATCAAATAATAACTCGGCTGTCCTGTTCAGAAGTATTGATCAGCTAGTAAACCCCACCTCCTGTGTCTTCCCTGAGACTGTTTCAGTTGAAAAATGTGATGAGTTTGCAATATTTTTTAGGGACAAGATTACTAGTATAAGGCAGAACATAGCAACAAGCACTAATAGACTATCAAACCTTATATCAGTTACTCAGCCTAACTTTAATATGTCTTATTTCCAAGAAGTTGACATGGTAACACTACTTGATGTGATTTCATCACTAAAATCCTCTACTTGTGAACTGGACCCTTTACCTACATGCTTTTTCAAGCAGGTTCTGAGCTCATTAGCAAATGAAGTTCTAACGATTGTTAATCAGTCTCTGCAATTGGGTGAATTCCCTAACTTTTTTAAAACAGCAATGGTTAAACCACTATTAAAGAACAGAAATCTTGATCCCACAATTCTCAATAATTATCGACCTATATCTAACCTTTCCTTTCTTAGCAAAATCATTGAAAAAGTTGTGTCAATCCAGTTGAATGATTATGTAAAAGTAAATCAAATAAATGACACTTTTCAATCTGGTTTCAGAGCTCTCCACAGCACTGAAACAGCCCTAGTTAAGGTAGTAAATGACTTGAGATTGAATAAGGATGCAGGCAAACTCTCAGTCCTTTTTCTGCTGGATTTAAGCGCCGCTTTTGACACGGTTGATCATGAAATTCTTCTTGATCGACTACAGAGTTGGGTAGGCCTTAGTGGCTTAGTCTTAGACTGGTTTAGATCGTACCTAACTGGGCGTGATTACTATGTAGCATTAGGTACCTCTTCCTCCACACGTCAAAAAATAACTTGTGGCGTCCCCCAAGGATCAATTCTTGGGCCGTTACTATTCAACCTATATATGCTTCCGTTACCACATATCATTAATAAACATGGTATTAGTTATCATCAATATGCAGATGACACTCAACTTTACATTTCTCTAGAACCTAAGGCCCTAAAATCAATTTGCTCCCTGTTTGACTGCATAGATGATATACAGACATGGATGTCTGACAATTTTCTGCAATTAAATAAACAGAAGACAGAGGTTCTTGTTCTTGGCAGTGATTCACAAAGGAATGATGTCCAGACCTATTTAAATCAATTTGTCACGTATGACCGTGTCCCCCTCCGTTAGCTGTCACTCCGAACCCCTCGTGTCTGTGTTCCGTACCTGTTTACCCCGCCCCGCTCGTTTGTCTCTGTGATTACCTCGTTTGTTCCCACGCCCCTTGTTATTACCGTCACCTGCCCCTTGTTTAATGTCAGTGTATATAAGCCCCTGAGTCTCCCTTGTCCTTCGTCCGGTATTTTGAATTGTGATCGTGTCTGTTTCATCGCTGTTCTCTGTACCTGACCGTATTCGTGTTTCCCCTGTTACCCGTGCTCCCTGTCCTTGTAATGCCTGTCTTTGCTTGTTTCACGCACTGCCCTCCTGCTATGGACCCTGCCTGGCTTTCGGATGATGATTACGGTATTCCCTTGAATAAATCTCGCTCTTCTCAGCACTTGTGTCCGTCCTCTCGCTCCGTGGCGCGAGCCATGTTACACAAATGAATCTGAATGCCAGACAATGTGTTAAGAACCTGGGCGTCACCTTTGATAATGAGCTCAGCTTCAAATCACACATCATGACTACATGCAAGACAGCTTATTTTCACCTTCGAAACATTGCTAAGGTCCGAGATATGCTCACTCCTGCTGACAGTGAAAAACTTGTCCATGCATTTATCACATCAAGGCTAGATTATTGTAACGCTGTTCTATCTGCTCTTCCAAAGAGCTCTATTTCGCACCTACAGCGAGTTCAGAACGCGGCTGCAAGGGTTCTGACCCGCAGGAGAAAGAGAGATCATATTACACCTGCACTCCACTCACTGCACTGGTTACCTGTCAGCTTTAGGATAGATTTTAAGGTTCTAGTCATGGTTTTTAAATGTCTTCATGGTCTTGCCCCTCTTTACCTCAGTGAAATGATGGTAAGATATGTTCCAGTCAGGTCTCTGAGGTCTTCAAACAGTAATCTACTGGTGATTCCTAGATGCCGATTAAAGATTGGCGAGGGTGCTTTTAGCCACTATGGCCCAAAGCTCTGGAATTCTCTTCCTGAAGAGCTCAGAGGCATTTCATCCCTGAATAGTTTCAAGAACAGTCTCAAAACTTTCCTGTTTAGATCTGCTTTTAGTTAAGAAACTCTAGTCTATTATTTTATAATTTGTCACTTTATTTAATTATTTCTTTTTATCTTTAATTTTAATATTTTATTTTTATCTTCTTATATTTACTTATCTTAATTAATTTTACTTACTTTTTCATTATATTGTTTACTTTACTTTTTTACATTTTATGTTATTTTACTTTAATTTCTTCTAACATTTTCTTTTTGTCTTCTCCTTTTTATGTTTCTTTTATTTATACTGTAAAGCACTTTGAGTTGCATGTATGTATGAAAGGTGCTATACAAATAAATATTATTATTATTATTATTATTATTATAAAAACACTGCCAAACATTTCAGGAATAAATAAATAAATAAATAAATAGAACACTTTTCCCCAGTGACATAATGAAATATCAAGTTAAAATTCTAAATGTTAAAATGCTTAAAGCGTCTTGATTTTGGATTTTATGGTTCCTAACTGAAGTCATAGTGCAGTGGTCTCTCACATCATTAGAGGAGAGAGAGATTTTTGAGACCGTGACATCAGGTAACATCAGTGTTGATGTACTTGGCCTTTTGAAGTTCGGTCTTGTGGGAACATTAACAATTTATGTTACATTTAATGAATCACAATCCATTTTGCAGTCGTTGGAAGCAGAGCAATCAGACACAATTTTCCCCCATCAGATTGATCTCTCTCAAAGACCAACCAACTTAACGAGACTGGAGAGGGTGAAACCTCTCAACCAGCCGAAGGTTGCCTTGACGACCACCAAGAGTCCCTTGACAATGTTTATCCTTATTCCACACCAAGACCTAAAAAAGTCAGATTGTTTTGGAATAGCACGTACCGAATATTCTTCCTCCTTTTCAGTATCATACTAACGATATTCAATATGAGAAATACCAACACCATACGCAGACTTTTGGTCTCAGAACTTTAGTGTTTTCCACAAATGAATTCCACAAAATCAGTCACCAAAATACAATCATAATGCTTAAAGCCAAGGCCCTTCTTATTTAGTTACACATGTAGAGCACACTGGGTTTACACGGTCAAATATCAATAAAGTTTGATGGATGTTGACTATGTTGACTCTTTAGTGGTGTTGTTTTGAATTTTATTAATATATAATAAAACCAATACAAATTATTTCATAACAATTCCATGTGTAATTCCTCTGAGGCGTATGATTATGTGCATGTTAGCACATATGGGCTAGGCCATGTTCTCTATTTCCTCAGCTGACATACCTGACATGGATTTGAGCAGAGAATGACTCACACGTCACAGCACCAACATGTTCCCCAGAAACCTCCCCACAGGACAAAACACACATTGTTCTGATTTGGCAGACGTTGACAAGGACGGGCGGGGGACAATTCTACTTCTGTTCAGAAGGACGTCTGTAGCCTGTAGACATGTGTATGTTCATCACACCTTTACTATTTTCATGGATATTAGCTAATAGCAATATTTCCACTCAGATTAAGAGAATAAAAGGCCCTGTGATTATAATTGATACTCTAACACGTTTGACAAGTTTGATGTACTATAGATAAGCAATCATTTGGAACATAAATATGCTGTTAATGGCATGATAGAATAAAGCTCACAATGGGACTTATGTTAATGTAAATAAAGTTGTATATACATATACTGTCTATTGCCAAAATGGCAGACATAAATGTTTATTTCCTTCATGTGATAAAACTAGATTAAATAATGAAATAGACCAAAAATTCATTACATTGAAAAGCTCTGGGGGGGGAATCCTGAGTGCTGTTACGGCGTCTTAATGACGGATCTTCAGAATGGAAATACTGGATATCTCTAGTCTCAGCACAATCGCCCCTGTGGGTCTACCTGTTCTCTCTCATGCATCTAGATTGCCGATCTTGCGTGCCGTTGTCGGGCATTCTGTCACAACAACCGGGTGTGAAGTGCAATTGAAGAGAGGTAATATGTGTGTGACAGCAGTGCAGATGTCCAAGCAGAAGGTTTCAAATACAATGCGTTTCTTGCTCTGAGACGCAAACACGCACACATGTGTACATGGTGTGTCTCAAGTGTGTCTTGTCTCGAGCTGTAATTTGCTATCTTCTTGTCAGGTGTTCATTACAGGGGTAATGAGAACAGGATTGCTGTTGTCAAGGTGTCAGACTGGGTGTTTTTCAGCGTGTGACATGCACTTGATACAAAAGTAAAAGCGTTTTTATTCCTCTGCAGAACACACTGCAGCTCTGTGCGTATACCACACTGGTATGTCCAGTCGTAGGTCGTGTTTCCGCACAGATGTGGCGGTGAGCCAAATCTGTAGTTTAATTTCACACGTCAGGATGTTGATGTTGTTGTTTTTGTGATGCAGGCCGGTGGACGCAGTGCTGCGATGACCTCATGAAGATTAAGGTGACACTGCGGCGCAAACCGTCACCTGTGCTCTCCAAGCAGGACTCGCTAACGCATGAAACGGGTAAGAGAAAGCAGCACAGGCTGGGTCTGACCACGCCCAGTCTGGACCCACAGTGCACAGGCTGGGTCTGACCACGCCCAGGCAGGACCCACAGTGCACATGTCTGTGGGTCTGATCACGCCCAGGCAGGACCCACAGTGCACAGGCTGGGTCTGACCACGCCCAGGCAGGACCCACAGTGCACATGTCTGTGGGTCTGACCACGCCCAGGCAGGACCCACAGTGCACAGGCTGGGTCTGATCACGCCCAGGCAGGACCCACAGTGCACAGGCTGGGTCTGATCACGCCCAGGCAGGACCCACAGTGCACATGTCTGTGGGTCTGATCACGCCCAGGCAGGACCCACAGTGCACATGTCTGTGGGTCTGACCACGCCCAGGCAGGACCCACAGTGCACATGTCTGTGGGTCTGATCACGCCCAGGCAGGACCCACAGTGCACATGTCTGTGGGTCTGATCACGCCCAGGCAGGACCCACAGTGCACATGTCTGTGGGTCTGATCACGCCCAGGCAGGACCCACAGTGCACATGTCTGTGGGTCTGACCACGCCCAGGCAGGACCCACAGTGCACATGTCTGTGGGTCTGATCACGCCCAGGCAGGACCCACAGTGCACATGTCTGTGGGTCTGATCACGCCCAGGCAGGACCCACAGTGCACATGTCTGTGGGTCTGATCACGCCCAGGCAGGACCCACAGTGCACATGTCTGTGGGTCTGATCACGCCCAGGCAGGACCCACAGTGCACAGGCATATGAGCTTATACAAAGAGATCTCACTACATCTGGAATTGCTCCCCAAAGAGCTTTGAGGAAATAAATAAACGGACAGGTAGAGTTTACAGTGGTTACACAACTGAATATTACACAACTAGTACTTAAAGCACTGGGTGATCGTAGACCTGCTGAGTCCCAGATTAATGTGTTTTGTTCTATTAAGCCCAACTCATCCCAGCAGCTCGTGATCAAGCCCTGATTGCAGTGGTGGGGAGTGTAGATTGGGGAGTGTGTAGTGTAGAGTGTAGATTGTGGCATTGCTCGTGATTGTAACGAGCAGTGTGAGTTGCGAATGTGAATGAGACAACACTCCCATCTTCAGAAAAGCTTTGAGCTGATGTACAGGCCTAATCACCTATCAGGGCTCCTGTTCAGTGGAAGACCAAACAGTCCCGGTCTGTTCATTAGGCCATCAGATAGTTGCCAACTGCTAGACCTTTATTTATTTAAGAGAAATGTGAGCATAACACAAACAGTTAAACCGAGTTTAAAACATAACCATATGTTCTATTTTATTTTTCTTATCTATAAATATTTGTTCCCTGGCATTGTTAGTGTTTCTGAAGAAAGTCAAATATCTCACACGTGTGCTTGAAAAAAATCCATAAACAAAAACAAAGACTGATTTTAGGATGATGGGTCTGATTATGATTATTTTTAAGCTTATGTCCATTGTTGAAAGTGCTTCAGGGTAGAGGGTCTGATTATGATTAGTTTTAAGGGTACGTATAGTCTGGAGTGCTTAAGGGTGGAGGGTCTGATTATGGTTGTTTTTAAGGGTACGTCTTATAGTCAGGAGTGCTTTAGGGTGGAGGGTCTGATTATGGTTGTTTTTAAGGGGTGCTAGCTCCAGTCTCATGATGCTGCAGCCGTCTGAGGCTGAAATTCCCAGACCATAACAAGCTCCGCCCACCCTGCGCCAAAGAAGGTTTTCAGGTGTATCACAAAGTGTGAGCCAATCCCAGCATTACATCTCATTACATCAGATATCCAAAACTGAGCAGAGAGTGAACTGTGTACTTGGGGGGGGGGGGGGGGGGGGGGGGGGGTGACACTGCAAAACAGAACTGAACTTTTAGATGATGTCAGTCTAGATGATGTCATTGTCTCTTTATTCATATATATATACAGTGCCTCCAAGTAATATTCAACGCCCTGCAGATTTTGCGAGAGTAATCTTGGAGTAATCTTGGCCCACTCCTCCATGCAGATCTTCTCCAAGTCATCTAAGTTCTTTGGGCACCTCATGTGCACTTTGACTTTGAGCACATTCCACAAGTTTTCAATTGGGTTAAGTTCAGGAGACTGACTAGGCCACTGCAACACCTTGATTTTTTCCCTCTCAAACCAGGCCTTAGTTTTCTTGGCCGTGTGCTTGGGGTCGTTGTCCTGTTGGAAGATGAAATGACGGCCCATCTTAAGATCCTTGATAGAGGAGCGGAGGTTCTTGGCCAAAATCTCCAGGTAGGCTATGCTATCCATCTTCCCGTGGATGCGAACCAGATGGCCGGGCCCCCTGGCTGAGAAGCAGCCCCACAGCATGATGCTGCCACCACCATGCTTGACTGTAGGGATGGTATTCTTGGGGTCGTATGTGGATGGTTAACAGTAGTGTGTGTGTGTGTGTATATATATATATATATTAGAGAGAGAGCTAATATATATAATATAATATATAATGATATAATATACATACACACATACATACTACATATTCAAATGTTGGTAACTAACAAAAGGTGACCTAGAATGTGTGCTGTGATGAAGGAGAGATTGAGTGTAGAAGCAGACAAACTGGTCCCACTACAAACTGTCAGATCCAAGTCACAAAAGGGTTGAGCACACATCGCCATTCCTGCAAGTGATCGAGAGGCTTAACCTCACAAAAGGTGTCTGAATGGAAGTCAAAATAACCAACACCTTACAAGCTTGAAACACTTGAGGTTAAGCCTATTCACAACCAGTCAAGGGGAAACCAGGAAAATCGAGTCTGCCAAAACGATTGAACTATTTAGAGAACCATGGAAATGAATCGGTGGTGATTGAACAGGTTGACAGCCGCAGCCATGCAAGCCGAATGACTCATGAGTAATGAGGTCTGTGTCAACTTGCTCTACATTTTAAAACAACACATTAAGAACGGAACCATACAAACATGAATAAACTGTTGGACAGACACTAAGGGCTATAGCCTACATATAAAAATCGAATATATTAGATTTTCTACTGGGGTTAGTGGGTAGTGGGGACTTCTACTGAGTCTAAATTGAATCTTCTAAATGATTTAGACGGGACAGTTGTGTGGAACCAGTCCTGTAAAGTTAGAGAAGTCCTGACTGAAAACAGATTTGGAATCCAAAAGTATTCTTTTCAAAAGGCACTTGAAGGCACAATATTCTGTGTGATTATAATTCACGCTGACTGGTTATGTCTAAATTCTTCTCTCTGTTTGGCAGGCCTTGTGCAGGTGATGAAGGCATTCACGTGTAAATGTTGTAGGTGGAGCATTTCGGGAAGGAGAGCAGGAATAACTTTTGTCTTGTTTTGACCTGATTATTTACATCTGCTGTCATTGCTGAAATTACAGTTGGGTGAATGCTGTCTGTGTGTCATGTCTTCTCTAGAAATATTATCATTCTTTAGTCACTAGTGAAATTCCCTTTCGTGTCAGTCAGATGCTTAACATCAGATAGAAACAATATAAGCCTAAAAACCTGTCTGACCTCTCTGTCTTGTTGGATTTAATCTTTTGTTAATGCCATCAACATCAATTATGCATTAGTTACATGTAAAGGTATGAAGTGATTTTTAATTAAAAACAGCAAAATTCCTATAGGGCAAGACATGCCTGGGGAACCAGGTTTGGGTATCAGCCCCTCAGCAACGACACGTCTACCTCTCCCACACTAACCCCAGCACCATTCCCACACTAACCCCAGCATCTCTCCTACACTAACCACAGCACCATTACCACACTAACCCCAGCACCATTACCACACTAAGCCCAGCACCTCTCCCACACTAAACCCAGCACCTCCCCTACACTAACCCCAGCACCTCTCCCACACTAATCCCAGCACCTCTCCCACACTAACCCCAGCATCATTACCACACTAACCCCAGCATCTTTACCACACTAACCCCAGCACATCTCCCACACTAACCCCAGCACAATTACCACACTAACCCCAGCACATCTCCCACACTAACCCCAGCACCATTACCACACTAACCTCAGCACCTCTCCCACACTAACCCCAGCACTATTAACACACTAACCCCAGCACCATTACCACACTAACCCCAGCATCATTACCACACTAACCCCAGCACTTCTCCCACACTAAGCCCAGCATCATTACCACACTAACCCCAGCACTTCTCCCACACTAACCCCAGCACTTCTCCCACACTAAGCCCAGCACCTCTCCCACACTAAGCCCAGCATCATTACCAAACTAACCCCAGCACCTCTCCCACACTAACCCCAGCACCTCTCCCACACTAAGCCCAGCACTTCTCCCACACTAACCCCAGCACCTCTCCCACATTAAGCCCAGCATCATTACCACACTAAGCCCAGTACTTCTCCCACACTAACCCCAGCACCTCTCCCACATTAAGCCCAGCATCATTACCAAACTAACCCCAGCACCTCTCCCACACTAACCCCAGCACCTCTCCCACACTAACCCCAGCACCTCTCCCACACTAACCCCAGCATCTTTACCACACTAACCCCAGCACATCTCCCACACTAACCCCAGCACAATTACCACACTAACCCCAGCACATCTCCCACACTAACCCCAGCACCATTACCACACTAACCTCAGCACCTCTCCCACACTAACCCCAGCACTATTAACACACTAACCCCAGCACCATTACCACACTAACCCCAGCATCATTACCACACTAACCCCAGCACTTCTCCCACACTAAGCCCAGCATCATTACCACACTAACCCCAACACTTCTCCCACACTAAGCCCAGCACCTCTCCCACACTAAGCCCAGCACTTCTCCCACACTAAGCCCAGCACCTCTCCCACACTAAGCCCAGCATCATTACCACACTAACCCCAGCACCTCTCCCACACTAACCCCAGCACCTCTCCCACATTAACCCAGCACTATTACCACACTAACCCCAGAACCTCTCCAACACTAACCCTAGCACCTTTACCACACTAACCCCAGCACCTCTCACACACTAAACCCAGCACCTCCCCTACACTAACCCCAGCACCATTACCACACTAACCCCAGCACCTCTCCCACACTAACCCCAGCACCTCTCCCACATTAACCCAGCACCATTAACACACTAACCCCAGCACCATTACCACACTAACCCCAGCACCTCTCCCACACAAACCCCAGCACCTCTCCCACATTAACCCAGCACCATTAACACACTAACCCCAGCACAATTACACTTTTCTTTCAGAGGAACACTGTATTTTCTCCACAGCGTGTGAGGTTTATTGAACACAGTGCACACCTGTTCCTTCACATGTGCATCATGACTTGATCCCAGTACATTCCCTTGTTAACTTGTTCATGTCAGAAATCTTTATCTCTCTTCCCAGCAGGTCCCTCCATTGGTCGCACAAAGCCGTACCTGTGCCATCAGAGATCCAAACTCTACTGTTCTCCTATTATGACAGGTAATGTACTCTCTCCCTCTGTCTCTCTCTCCCTCTCTCTCTCTCTCTCTCTCTCACACACCCTCTCAGACACGTACACACACACCTACACAAGCATGCACACTAATACAACAATACAGGGATTGAATTTTTGAATCGGTTCCCAGTAGTATGACAGTGCTTGAAGTGAATGGGGTGGCATTAGAGTTGTGCATACCTGTGTGACTCAAAGGTGTGCCTGCGTTATGCCTGCTATTAATGTCATGATGGAAAATAACCTGGCAGAATAACAAGGCTTATGGAAAGGATTAATACTACTTTAATCTGTTATTGTGATATTGGGCTTGATGTCCTAGAAAATCCAGGCACTCTACCTGTTAGATCTCTGTGGATTAAACTTGAGTGCATTTGTTACCACTAATTGCTAATTAAGGTTTAAAAACCTTTTCATCTAAGGATTTAGAAGTGGCTATCCAATCTCTACAATAGTTATTGTGCCCTCTTAATGCACTTCAATTCATTTAGCATTTGTTCTGTAACACAGAGGATTAGCAGCATACAAGGTGAATGAATACTGCACTGTTGCCCCGTGGTGCAGCTGGACTCCCTCTGCCCCCCGTGGGGGAGCTGGACTCCAGGTTGGGGGACACCAGGCTGCAGTGTCTCCAGCAGGTTGGGGGACACCAGGCTGCATGCAGTCCCTATAACAGTGACCTCCTTTCGTTTTTAAAACAACTCTACCAACAACTGGTTCCAGAAGCAGAAAGGGAACAGGTGGGAGGAAACACGAGAACATTTGTGATGGGACAATGTAGCATTCTGTCATTCTCATGTCATCACAAACTGGTTTATAGACCATCCAAGAGTGATGTCCCTTTTCCTCCCGCCCATCTCGCCTTTCCTCAACCCCACTAAGGAACTTTTTTCAGTCTGGAAGTGGAAGGTGTATGATCATCGGCCCCATGACCAAATGTCCTAGATGCAATGGATCCCGGTTGCAGAGACATTTCAGCTGAAGACTGCCAGGGGTGAATAAGGCATACCAAGCTTTTCTATCTCAGGTGCATGGCAAGGGCCAACATCAGATGTAATGAGGATGAAAACATGTGGCCAACTGCTGAAGACCGTTTACATTACACGTAACAAGTCTGTTCAGTTTTGTATCCTGTTTTTCCCCCTTGTGTGGCTATTTTCATATATGTGTATTTTTACACATATGGGACCATGGCTAATTATGTTTACAATTACGGTATTTATTTTTTGGGTTAGGCTAAAATTTACAGTAATGTCCCTAATACAGTAAAATAAACTTTACCGTATAACCTTTACTGCAAAACTGTTACTGTGATGTTGGGTGCGGCGTGAAGGACGAGACACAGAATCCCTCTATAGCAGCGAACGTCACTGTTTATTACAACAAAGATTGCGCAATAGCGCACGGAGAACAATACACAGACACAGCAACGTGTAGACTTTAGACAACGACGAGCACAGGACACTGCGCGAGCGCACATTAAATAGACAAACCACATTAGCCCCACGTGATCACGAGACGATTCACAGGTGAGACTTATTAATCACATGACAAAACCCGAACCACGGATATCCACTGACGCAGACAAAGCACGTGGACAACGTTGACACACGCCCAAAAGGGAGGGGCCGGGGTCCTCAACGTCACAGTTACTGACTCCTTTTTTGTCAAATTTATATTCCATATAGTACCTAACAGTAAATATCACTCATTGTGTAGACAGTATGTTGCAAGAAATTTACATTTGAAAAAAAAAGTCCAAATGAAGCGGATTACAGTAAAAATGAACTGACTAAGAAAACAACAGATGTTACTGTATAATGTCTGTTGTTTGCTGGGAGGGAGTAAAATATTACATGTAATACTGTTTCTGTATTGCCATCAAATGTATATATGCATAAGCATGACATCAGTTTCCATTCCTACGCAGACGACACTCAGCTATATTTATCGGCAAAACCCGATGATTTAGGCGCAAACAGTAAGATTGAGAAATGTGTAGAAGAGATAAAACATTGGATGGCATGTAACTTTCTAGCACTAAATGCCGATAAAACAGAATTGATAATAGTTGGGTCTAGGGCTGCGAGAGACAAGATACATAATGCAGCATTGAATCTACATTCTTTTACTATAACCCCCAGCGCAGAGGTAAAGAACTTGGGCGTCACAATAGACCCAGATCTCTCGTTCGATACACATATTAATAATATAACTAGGGTAGCGTTCTTTCACTTGCGCAACATTGCCAAAATTAGAAACATATTAAATATTAGTGATGCAGAAAAACTAATCCATGCATTCATATCCTCTCGTTTAGATTATTGCAACAGTCTCCTAGCTGGATGTTCTGGTAAATCGATAAACAAACTCCAGCTGGTTCAGAACGCAGCAGCACGAGTTTTAACAAAAACTAAAAAGTTTGATCACATTAGTCCCGTACTATCGTCATTACACTGGCTGCCAATTAGATTCCGTATTGACTATAAAATACTTTTATTAACATATAAAACGCTGCATGGCTTAGCTCCAGACTATCTTAGTGAACTTATTGAACATAACCCAGCGCGTTCACTTCGCTCGCAGGACGCAGGGTTATTAACTGTTCCTAGGATCAAAAAGATCACAGCAGGTGGAAGAGCCTTTTCTTTTAAAGCTCCACAATTGTGGAATAATCTTCCTGCCTCTATTCGGGACTCAGACACAGTCTCAATGTTTAAAACTCGATTAAAGACTCATCTGTTTAGTTTGGCCTTTGATTAATCTGTTACATATTTACTACATCTCGTATCTTTTCTCCGAGGTTCACCTGGAGAGTAACATTGCAGTCGGAGCCTACAATACCAGCATCGCTGCTCCGACACGGAATGAAAGCCTGGCGTTCATCAACAGACATTTACAGTGACAATATTGTGGCGTGGTACAGGAAGGAGAAGCAATAAACCGATCCATTTGACAAAGACAGACTGGTTTTATTCAAATACCGTAATCAGACTGCTGGGGAATGATCACGTGGAACAAACTCGAATAAGACATGAAACATGAGGGCAGGTCATTAGCACAGTAACATCACACACACATGGCAGGTTGATTCAGACAGTACACAACTACATAAACTAATACAGGGTGGCTTAAACTACATAACACACACATAATCAGGTACATAATCAATAACACACATCATAGCATTACATATAACGTGAACCAGAACCGGAGCCGCAGGGGCTCATGGGAAAGTAGTGCCGTCCCCTATTGGGCCGACGCTACACAGCCCCCCCCCAAGAGGTCAGCCGTCCTCGGCGACTAACAGGGCGCATCAGTACGTCAGCGGAACACCACCAGTATTTAACAATGCCCAATAATCCCTAGTACGATAAAAAACAGTAACAGCACAGTACAACGGAGCACCAACAATAACAGGGCTCGCCCTTTTTTTTTTTTTTTTTTTTTTTTTTTTTTAAACATCGGCAAAGCAAAACAGTAAGACAGACCAGTCATGTAATACACAGTATAACACCTTAACATCCCCATAGTCGTTCCCCATAACCCAAACATAGTATGACTCAGCCACTCATACGTAGTCCTGCAGGCGGTGCGGCAGTCTCCGCACACGTTGCGGTCTGGCTGGTTCTGTCACGGGTGACGCGGAGGGGGGAGTAACAGGGGAAGCACAGGGAGAAATGGGGGCAGGAGAGTCCGGGCGACGTACAGCGCCCAACAGTTTTGGCCGGTATGGGGCCAGGCGATCGCGGTGCACCACGAGGCGCCGTCGCCCCCAACGGATTCTGTAGACCACCTCTCCCAACTGGCTGAGGATCCTGCATGGCCCGACCCAGGCCGACTGCAGCTTAGGACACAGTCCCTTTTTCCGCTGGGGGTTGTATAGCCAGGCCTCCGAGTCCACAAGCAGAGGTGCGCCGTAGCATCGCATGTCGTATGCGCGCCTCTGCCTGTCCCCAGCCGCAGACTGGTTCTCCCTGGTCCATCTATGTACATCGCGCAGCCGGCCCAACAAGTCCCTAACAAAAAGGGGTCCGGGCGGCACGTCGTCCTCGCTCCCTGGCGGCGCTCCGAAGACCAGCTCGACGGGGGACCGCAGCTCCCGCCCGAACATGAGCATAGCTGGTGTGAACCCCGTGGTTTCTTGCACCGCTGAGCGGCAGGCCAGCAGCACAATGGGCAGCCGCTTGTCCCAATCACGCTGATTCCCCTGGGTGGCAATGGCTAGCTGAGTGGCTAGGGTCCGGTTAAACCGCTCAACCAGCCCATCGCACTGCGGGTGAAGGGGAGTCGTGCGTGTTTTGTGCACGCCCATGAGTCTGCACACTTCCCCCATCACCTCCGACTCAAAGTTTCGCCCCTGGTCGCTGTGCAGGACCTCAGGGACGCCGAACCTGCAAAAGAAATTGTTCACCAGGGCTTCTGCTGTTGTCACCGCGCTCTGGTCCGGCACGGCATAGGCCTCTGGCCACTTGGTGAAATAGTCCATGGCCACAATGACGAACTTATTCCCCGTGTCCGTGACCGGGAATGGGCCCAGAACGTCCACCGCTACCCTCTCCATGGGGGAGCCTGACTGCATCGGTTGGAGGGGAGCGCGCGCAGCCTTAGCAGGACCCTTCTTTGCGGCGCAGACGTCACAGCAGTGGACATGGAGTTCTACGTCAGCACGGCACCCTGGCCACCAGAACCGCTGCCGCAGCCTACCTAGCGTCTTTGTGATGCCGAAATGCCCTGAACCTGGCAACCCGTGCACCGCTTGTAGCACAGTGTCACGGAGACGCTGCGGCACTACCACCTGAGTCAGTCTTCGCCCGTTTCTCGGATCCTCCCACACGCGGCAAAAGACGCCCCTCACCACCCTCATGCTGTTCCAGCTTGATCGGATAGCTTTGGCTACGGGGCCCAGCCGTACTACAGCGTCCCAATCCGGCGTCGACCCCGCCTCAATATCGCGTAGTGCCCACTCCAACTCAGAATCCCCTCTCTGGGCCGTGGACAACTCCTCCCTGGTAAAGCACGAAAGCGTCGGTGGGGCAAAGGGGGCCTGACCAACCGCCGCGCAATGCCCCACCTCAGCAGTTCTGCTCTCCGCTCGCTGGCAGTACGCGCAGTTCGACTCCGAACACGGACGGCGGGACAAGGCATCAGCGTTTCCATGGTTACGACCCGGACGATGTTCAGCCGCGTAATCAAACTCCTGTAGTCTCGCAATCCACCTCGCGAGCTGCCCCTCGGGTTCGCGGAATCGCAACAGCCACAGTAGCGACGCGTGATCAGTGCGCAGCTTGAACGGGACACCGTAGACATACGGTCGAAAATGCCGAAGCCCTTCCACAACCGCTAACAGCTCACGCCGCGTTACGCAGTAATTGCGTTCAGCCTTATCTAGCCGTCTGCTAAAGTAGGCGATCACACGCTCCGTCCCGTCCTGCATCTGCGAGAGCACGGCGCCCAGCCCGTGGTCACTGGCGTCAGTGTCGACCACAAATTGTCCTGCCGGTGTGGGGTACGCTAGAACCGGTGTGCTGCACAACCTCTGCTTCAGTGTGAGGAACGCTCTATCCGCCTCGTCGGACCAGCGGAACTTGGTACTCCCGCCACCCGTTAAACGATGCAGCGGTGTAGCGATTTCCGCGAAACCCTTCACAAACCGTCTATAATAGGATGCGAACCCCAAAAAACTTCGGACCTGGCGTACCGTGCGGGGTGTGGGCCAGTCCTGGACCGCAGCCGTTTTACTCGGGTCAGTCGCGATGCCCTCCCCGCTCACTACATGCCCGAGAAAATTAACCTGGCGTTGTAACAGGTTGCACTTGGCAGGGTTAAGCGACAGGCTCGCCGTTTTGATAAGGCCCAGTACCAGCTCCAGGTTCGCCAATGCAGCCTCAAACCCGGCAGCGTGTACTAGCACGTCATCCAAGTAAACAACGCACTTTTCTCTAGCTACCCCCGCCAAAACCCGCTCCATTAGGCGCTCGAAGGTCGCCGGTGCGTTGCAGAGCCCAAACGGCAAGACGGTAAACTGCCACAGTCCCGTACCGATCGAGAAAGCCGTCTTTTCTTTCGCCGTCCCTGCCAGGGGAACCTGCCAGTACCCGCTGCGGAGGTCCAACGAACTAAACCAGTCCGAACCCGCCAATTGCTCCAAAGTGTCGTCGACTCTCGGCATAGGATACGAGTCGGTTCTCGTCACTGCGTTCAACCGGCGGTAGTCAACGCAGAACCGCCAGCTGCCATCCTTCTTTTTGGCCAGCACAACGGGTGCAGACCACGAGCTGCTTGAGGGCTCAATCACCCCCGCGGCAGCCATCTCGCTAACCAGTTGTTCCGCTGCCAAACGCTTAGCGAGCGGTAGACGGTGTGGCCTCAGCCGAACAGGCAGCGCGTCCCCCGTGTCAATGGCGTGGGCCGCGAGACCCGTCCTCGAGCACTCGCGCTCGCTAACCGCAAACACCTCTCTAAACCGCTCGAGTAGCGCCCACAGCGACTGGCCCTGCTCTTCAGATAGCCCCGCACAGCTACGCTCCCACAGGTCACGAACCGGGTCCACACCAAGCGGCGCCATTGTGTCACTCCCCGCCTGTCGCACGGCCACAGTACACGGCCTTTCCACCGTCTCGGTACCCCCGTGAATTGCGACCTCACGGCCATTAAGAGTCAGGCTACCGCTGCCGAAGTTAATTACTGCCCCCGCTCTCTCTAGGAAATCGCTGCCCAAAATGCATGGGTCCTTGATGCCCCCAACCCAAAAGGACTGATTCCACGGCCCGTGCCCGAAATCTAGCGTCACGGAGACGCGCCCGAGAAGTTCAAAACGGTCCCCCGTCACCGTTGTCAGCTCGGTGCGCCTACCCGAAAACGCTAAGGCTCCCCCCGTGTCATCCGGCACTAGGTCAGGCCTAAGCAGAGAGACCGAAGACCCCGTATCAATAAGTGCGAGAAAGAAAGTACCGCTCAACTCACAGTTAATGTAGTAGCCAGGTAGTCCCGTAACTCGCGAGGCAATGTTGGAGGATTCTCTGGGGTGTTGGGGAGTCGCCGCGTCCCTCACCGGGCGGCTCCCGTGCCGTTTCCCGGTGTCATACATGTGTTCGCTTTGTGGCCGATCTCGCCGCACCTCCAGCAGGTCAGCGTCTTGTCAGCAGGGCCGACCCTGCGCCGCACCGCCGCGGGCCATCCGTCAACTTTGCCGGAGAGTACCGTCTCGGCTCTGGTCGCCTCGTCCACAGCAGCGTCGATGGTGGCCGGGTTTGCCAGCCTGACGTGCACCCGCAGCTCGCCTGGTTCAAGCGCGCGCATAAAGTAGTCGAGGGAGAGCTGTTGCTGGGCCTCCCGTGGGAAAGACGGGTAGGCTTGCCGCACCAGCAGGGCCACCTCAGAGGCCAAGACGCCTATCCGTTCCCCCCGGCCCCGCGTCCGGTTTCTAAGAAGTTCTTTCGCCGCCGATTCGTCGGGTTGTCTTCCGAACCGCGTCATCAGTGCCCTCTTCAGCGGCGCGAGTTCGCGCCGACACTCAGCGGGTAACTCCACCAGGACCCTGAGCGCGGGACCCTGAAGCGCCAAGCAGAGTTGCGCCGCCGTCTCTGCGTCAGACCACCCCTCGCAGCACGCCACGACCTCCAGTTGGGCCTCGAATGCCGCCCAGTCGGCGTCGCCGTTGTAGCACGGAAGGTTAAGCCGTCGCGCCGTGCTAGCCACCGGCTCTGTTGCCCGCGCGTGAGTAGGCGGGGTTACTGCCGTCGTCCGCCGTGCCCAGAGCGGCAGGCCGCCATCACTTGAGCCGTCCAACCGTTGCTTTTTCTTCGACGCGCCACTCAGTTTCTCCATCTCCCTCCTCAGCCGTTCGATCTCCTCCGAGATGCGTCCCATCTCTCCATTTAGGGCCACTTCTGACACCAATTGTGGCGTGGTACAGGAAGGAGAAGCAATAAACCGATCCATTTGACAAAGACAGACTGGTTTTATTCAAATACCGTAATCAGACTGCTGGGGAATGATCACGTGGAACAAACTCGAATAAGACATGAAACATGAGGGCAGGTCATTAGCACAGTAACATCACACACACATGGCAGGTTGATTCAGACAGTACACAACTACATAAACTAATACAGGGTGGCTTAAACTACATAACACACACATAATCAGGTACATAATCAATAACACACATCATAGCATTACATATAACGTGAACCAGAACCGGAGCCGCAGGGGCTCATGGGAAAGTAGTGCCGTCCCCTATTGGGCCGACGCTACAATATCATAACCCAGAACTTTCATTTTTACCTTTACTTAGTCTGATTGTGTGATTTGTGTGTGACTTGTGTATTTGTCTGTATTTTGTGTAATCTGTGTGTTAACGGGCCGCCCAATGGAGGATGGGTTCCCTTTTGAGTCTTGGTTCTCCCGAGGTTTCTTCCTATTCCCCACTATCTTAGGGAGTTTTTCCTCGCCACTGTCGCCCTTGGCTTGCTCATTAGGGTTCTGGACCCGTAGTATTGTTAACCTTTTAAATCCTGTAAGGCGCTTTGTGACAACATGTGTTGTGAAAAGCGCTATACAAATAAACTTTGATTGATTGATTGAAATGTTAGTTTTTTTACAGTGGTTGTGCAGTGATTGACTATGTTCATCTCGAATAGAGAATCTGTGCTAGTGTTTGAAAGAATGTTTGGATACTGAACCAGGTTTGCTGTGTTTTAACAAAGTTGGTGCATAAAGAGAAAACTTTGTTTGCACTGTGAAATTCAGAGTTGTTATTTAGTTAAGAAAATGCACTTTTGAACATGATATGAACTATTTGGCTATTTGCATGAGGTAAATGTTTTGCTGTGTTTAGAGTTTTGACAATGTATCACAAGTATTGGGAAATGCACGTTAGCAGTCGTAAAAAAATATAAACGGAGATACACTGTTGTCATGTGTGGTTCATTCCTTTATTTTGCATCTGTCATTTTCAAACATAAAAATAATCTAGTAAACTGCAGTAGTGCAGTAGCTGCTATAAAACACACATCTCTGTGTTCAGTGGTGCACAACACTTGTAGTGTTCAGTAGTGCAGTAGTGCACAACACTAATAATGTTCAGTAATGCAGTAGTGAACCACACTAGTAGTGTTCAGTAGTGCAATAGTGACCAACACTAGTAGTGTTCAGTAGTGAACAACATTAGTAGTATTCAGTAGTGAAAGTAGTACATAACACTAGTAGTGTTCAGTTGTGCAGTAGTGACCAACACTAGTAGTGTTCAGTAGTGAACAACATTAGTAGTATTCAGTAGTGAAAGTAGTACATAACACTAGTAGTGTTCAGTTGTGCAGTAGTGACCAACACTAGTAGTGTTCAGTAGTGAACAACATTAGTAGTATTCAGTAGTGAAAGTAGTACATAATACTAGTAGTGTTCAGTAGTGACCAACACTAGTAGTGTTCAGTAGTGAACAACATTAGTAGTATTCAGTAGTGAAAGTAGTACATAACACTAGTAGTGTTCAGTTGTGCAGCAGTGGGCAAGTGCATTAGTAGTATTCAGTAGTTCAGTAGCTGCTATAACCCTCCATTCAAATAATCTTACAGTCTTTTAATCTTCACCATCTAAGCACGAGCACGTTTCTGACACTGACTGATGGTTAATGGACAAATGTGAAATATTTTTAGTTTTCGGGTAGACTTAAATCTGGTTAATCTGCTCGACTTTTGTCAATGTGAAAATGCGGGTTCATTCATGTCAGAGATCTGTTCAGACTAATCACAGATACAGATTCATGTCACTTACATGAATGTGAATAGTTCAGAACTGAGGGGGAAACACTAGAAGTTTTACAGTCAGCATGCAGGAAACTTGTTTGTAAAGCAATTTGTCTTCTAAATTAACTCTTTCTTAAATGATGATGATGATGATGACGATTAGGCAGTCATGGCCTGGTGGTAGGGAACTGGTCTTGTGACTAGATCGTGGGTTCGATTCCCAGACCTAAGGCCATGACTGAGGTGCCCTTGAGCAAGGCACCTAACCCCAACTGCTCCCCGGGCGCCGGGCTAGGGCTGCCCACCGCTCTGGGCACGTGCACGCAACATAGCCCCCTAGTAATCACTAGTGTGTGTGTGTGTGTGCTCTAACTGCACAGATGGGTTAAAAGCGAAGGACAAATTTCGATTGCGGTGTAAAAATCATATTTGACAAAATATGGCACATTTATTTTTTACATTATTATTATTATCTTGTTCGAAGATCCAGTAATTTCTCAGGTGAAATTCCTGAAGAGACTCTAATCTGATGATAAACCAGTTTTTCTTCTTCTAGCTCTATGTGGTCTATCTAATCAACAAGTCTTTGATTTTTGTGTGTGTGTGTGTGTGTGTGTGTGTGTGTGTGTGTGTGTGTGTGTGTGTGTGTGTGTGTGTGTGTGTGTGTGAGAGTGTGCGTGTGTGTCTGTGTGTGTGTGGGATGTGAATTTACCAAATAAACAGTTTTTAAGGTCATGTTAAGATTAAATGTTTCTCCAGAAGACCAGGAGGATGAATGAGAGAATGCACTAATGAGCGTTTCACTAGTGTGCTTTATGAAGCGTGATCTCCCTGCACATGGGCGTCATGGTTACCTGTGATTCTGTTATGCAAACAAACATCTCAATGCAACAGATAACTGAAGATGTCAGCACCCTGCTTGTTAGCTTAGCGATCCACTCTTTAGCCTTTCACTCTTTAGCCTTTCACTCTTTAGCTTTTCACTCTTTATCTTTTTATGCTTTTCTTCTGTGCAGTTCTGTAGTTTGTAACCCAATTAGACCATGTTTGTACTCTGAGCTGATTACGCCAGACATGAGTAAGTGTTTGTCTGTTGATAATTCCAGACATGAGTCAGTGTTTGTCTGTTGATAATTCCAGACATGAGTCAGTGTTTGTCTGTTGATAATTCCAGACATGAGTAAGTGTTTGTCTGTTGATAATTCCAGACATGAGTCAGGGTTTGTCTGTTGATAATTCCAGACATGAGTCAGTGTTTGTGGCTGGTTAGTGAGTGATGGTAGCATTTACATGGCCCATATATACATTAATATATAAATAATTTTATATATAAATAATTATTTCCTCAATGAAATAACTGTATTACTGTGTTTTTAATATTTATTAGAAGGGTATATTGCTGAATGGTACTATCCTCTGTGCAGCCCTGAAGACTCTGTATTGCATTCAATACATTCTCGGTGTTTACTGACATTAATAAACATCAGGCTGATTCACTGGTCGTTTGGGGCATTTAAAGCTCCTCATGTTCCCCTCTCTGAGGCATTTAAAGCACTCCTGTCCCCCCCCCCCCCCCCTGCCCCCCCCCCCCCTCTACTTCCCATAGGGGATAATAAAATCCTATTTCTTTGTGTTTTCATTCTTTGCTGTAGGTCATCTTGGACAGGGGATTAAAGGATATGATAGGGATGATTATGGATTTTGTTTTAAATGATAGGCAAACACTTCTGCAATACCATAAAAATGTAGAGGGAGGGAGGGAGGGAGGGAGGGAGGGAGGGAGGGAGAAGGAGAGAGAGAACGCGGCTCTGAAGGTATCTGGTAGCTGACCTTTCCTGCTGGTGTGCTGTCTGTTCATATGCAGACAGGTGTGACACGAAGAGTCTTCAGTTCACGCTGTCAGGGTCTGAAATCCAGCACCAAGCACAGACGTGCAGTTCGTTCTGTTAGACACATCTGATAAGGAGTCTGTGTGGGTGTATGTGTCCGTGTCACCCTGTGTGCATGCAGGTAACGTACGTGACACGTAAGTTGTGTGTGGGAGTGTGTAAGTGTGTGTAGGTGTGTGTGTGTGTGTGTGTGTGTGTGTGTGTGTGTGTGTGTCTGCTCTTTTTAAACTTGAGGAATTCAGGGCTGGTCAGGAGGCCGTCTGGAGAAGCCAGACCTGGTGCTTCCTGGCCGCCACCAGCTCCTGCGGTATGTGTGTGTGATGCGGTAACATCGTGACGTTGAGTGAAGTTTGTCTGATGGGTTTTCAACAGAAGGATTATTGACTTAAACTTGAAAGACGAACCACAGCAGGTGTGATTCCAGCACTTGTCTGGCCAATATTGTCGCCGTCTGGCGCTGTCTCGTCCTCAGACTACTACTCTTTGTCTTTTATGCAAGCTCTTTTCTGCCCTCTTCCTCCTTAACTCACGGTTCTCATCTTTACGTAAGACTCCTGCCATGTGGCCATATTAAGATGAAGTACAGACAACAGCAGTTATTCAGCAGTGTTGTTTCTGAAGATGGCACGACTATTGTTCTGTTAAATATTGTCTCATAGTGCTCATGCTTCAGAAATCCATGCCACCCTCCACCTATGACAAGCACGCCTGTCTAACCTTTCTCTTTCTCTTTCTCTCTGTCTTATGTCTCTGTCTCATCTCTTTCTCAGTTACTGAAGGCGCTGTGAGACTGCATATCTACCCTCAGACGTTGCTCGTGGACAGTGTGAACATTTGTGGACGCTCCCTGCATGTGTGGGCTTCGTGAGTCAAATCAAGCCTCATTCCACCACACTTACAATCAGACGCCTGATAAACACTGCAGCACTTTAAGAAGAGTCCCACATACGGCACGCCATCGACACGCTCTGCCAACATATTCCACCCACGGTGTAATCCACACTTCGCACTGTGTGTTTTCAGTAAAGCAGATAACAGAGTAGCCTCTTTCACTGACAAAGGATAACCTGGGCTACAGGTGCCTGGACTATTTATCTAACGGGCTGAAAAAGGTGTACAGGGGCCAACACACAAGGACACATCACAGAAGCACCTGTCCACTGGCTCGGCCGGCGCCACAGGTGAAGGTCACCGCACTGCCCTCTCAGAGATCTCATGACCTCACATCTAGCACACGTTCCTCAAACACTGCGGGTTCCTTGACACGGGTCTCTCTCCGAGAGTCTGAAGCGGGTCAGATCTGTCACTCCCTTTGAGAGTCTGAAGCGGGTCAGATCCATCGCTCCCTTCCCCAGCACAGCTCTGATTCTTCCCTCGCTCCTATAACGTTCCCATTGCCACGTCCTCATGTCTTCTGCATTACAGGGCCGAGAGCATTTTGAGATCACACTGAGGTTTTCTGCTCTATTGGAACTGACATCGTGGTTACTGAAGGACAGGTTGAACAAGGAATATCAGTGTTTTGATGTGACATTTGGCTCAGACACAAGCATGCACATTGATGGTTCTATAATGATAAACGACATTATAATTAAATGACACACACACACACACACACACACACACACACACACACACACACACACACACACACACACACACACACACACACACACACACACTGTCAGGCTCTGGGGTATAAAGGACAGGTTTTTTCCCTTAAGGTACAGACTGTATTGCTTGTTAGTCATATCATGTATTCTGAATGTGCAGATGATCACACGCCCCTACATACCCCTACATACCCCTACATATCCCTACAAACCCCTACAAACCCCTACATACCCCTACATACCCCTACATACCCCTACATATCCCTACAAACCCCTACATACCCCTACATATCCCTACATACTCCTACATACCCCTACTTACACCTACTTACCCCTACATATCCCTACATCAGAGGCGGTCTTTGCATAGGGGCGTGGCTAGGCAACTGCCTTGGGCCCCTCCCACTGCAACCCACTGTATGGGCCCCCTGACTAGCTAACTTATTTCTTGCAAATTAATGTTGATGGGCCCCCAGCAAAATTCGCCTTGAGCCCCCAAATTTCTAAGTCCGCCACTGCCCTACATACCCCTACATACCCTTACTTACCAGCACAGTTTCAAATATATTTGTATTTTCTTCCTCGTTCTGTGTAGTTTAAAGTGGTACTTTAAATAATGGTACAGAGTGTAATAATAAATGTATGTTTATGATGTAAATGATATTTTTGACACATGATGAATTCTTTTGGCACTCTCAGTTTGGTGTGACGTTAAAACCATTAGCCTAGTCTGATTGATTTCAAATATGCACATTCAGAACTGGATGCTAGAATAATTCATTCTACTGTACAGAGGCCTGTAAGATTACAACTGCTGACGACTAGTGAGTTTCTGTTGATTTATGCCATTTTTGTAATGAATATTAACAAACTCACCATCCATATGCATTACATAGAGAAAGGTGTACCTGCTTTAAGGTTTAAATGTAACATTTACTTACATGTTTTTTTACACGTGGCTTGTTTATTCATTAACACTTCCTGCTGTTTATTTTAGTTTGTGAAGTTTGACAGGTACGAGCTGACTCATCTCACAACTCGTTTGAATATTGTCCAATCAGGGATCAGCGAGTTCACGAGTACTATATCATATAAGAAAAATCATTATTTTCAACATTAAAAAACAGGCAAGAGCCAGAAAAAGTAAACCTGTTATTATGCTCTAATAAACAAATATTAGACTCTAATATTTTATTAGGATATTAGATTAGAATATTAGAAGTAACGGTCCTTTGTTTAGATGTTCACACTCTTGGTGGTGTTAACCAGCTTCATGAAGCAGCACCTGTGATGATTCTCCATCAGTCCTGAAGACATTCACACATGCAGAGACCCTGTAGAGTGAGGAACTAAAGTTCTGAAATAAAACTGAGGGTTCATTGAGGGTGCATTTAAAATTGTATGTGTGTATGTGTGCATTGAGAATTAATTCATACATAACACCTTCTCCAAATTATATTTTTCTTATAAATAAATTTAAGCATAATCCATTATATTTCAATTACTATTAAGAACATGCATTTAGCCAGGTGTGTCCAAACTTTTGACTGCTATTGTATGTCCTGTAAACTGTGAACATGACATCGTTCTATGAACCTAACATATCACCAGGCATTTATTACAGGTGTCTCTAACAATATTACAACTATAATATGGAAAATGTGAAAACCTTAATAAGGTGTCTTAATCTGATAACACGCAGCTTGAGCCTGGAACTTGCAGGCGATCGAAGGCATTCATGTCTTCTTTGGTCTGACGTTATCTTGCTGCATACACACAAGCACACATTGTTTCCTCTGATCTGATGAAGAATCCATCTCTGATACAGGATGTCAACAGAGCGATAAACACAGAACACAAGGCATGATGTTAGTTTCTTTTGGGGGGGGGGGGGGGGGGGGTTGGGCGAATGTCACTGAGGTCATTTGACAGGCAGAGGATAATTTTAGCCTCTCTTTGTTTCATCTCGCATAGACTACTGTAATGCCTTGTTTTCATCTCTCAGTGTATCAGCTCGTGGTCGTTTACAGATAATTCAAAACGCTGCAGCGAGGTTACTGACCAAGTCAAGCAGACGGTCTCACATAACACCCATTTTAAAATCCTTACACTGGCTTCCTGTAGAATTCAGGATCCAGTTCAAGATTTTAACTTTAACATACAGAGCACTACACAGCACAGCTCCTGTGTATGTCGCTGACCTGCTTCACCCCTACACTTCATCACGATTACTCAGGTCAAACAACCTGAGTTTACTGTCTGTGCCACGCTCATGTCTAAAGACTCGTGGAGACCGAGCATTTAAGGTGGTTGCTCCAAAACTGTGGAACACACTTTCTCCACATTTAAGATCAGCTGACACTGTAGATACTTTTAAAAAACAGCTAAAGACTTTCCTTTTTACGCAGGCGTTTAGTTAGTGGTGGAGGTTGCAGCCGTTGACCTTGTACACTGTATTTTATTTCTGTTTTATAGTGTGTGTTTTTGTGTCTTTGATTTATTTTATTTTATTTTCCGTTGTAAAGCACTTTGTGGCTTGTGCCTGTGAAAAGTGCTATATAAATGTATTTTACTTACTTTTTTTACTTTTCTTTTTTATGTTGGGGGGGGGGGGTGAATGTAATATGTAATTTGCTGACGGGGGGGTGGGGGTACAAATTCATTAAAGGGCCGAATTTAGCCCTGGTTCACACTGTTCCGCAGACATTTTAAACATCCGGGGCTTATGAAAACCGAGCAGGCATTAAAACGACAGGCTAAAAAAGGTTCATTTCTTCCAATTGCTTGCACCCCACCTGCAATACCCATGCACCCCACTAGTTGAGAAATGCTGGGTTAAGCACAGAGGCCCAGGTTTCCCTCTCTCCAGCCACCTCTTCTAGCTCTTCTTGGGGGATACTGAGGCGTTCCCAGGACAGCTGAGATATATAATCTCTCCAGCGTGTCCTGGGTCTTCCCCGGCATCTCCTCCCAGTTGGACATGACTGGAGCACCTTCCTAGGTAGGCACCCAGGTGGCATGTGGATCAGATGCCTGAACCATCTCAACTGGCTCCTCTCTACATAGAGGAGCAGCGACTCTACTCTGAGAGACTCTACTTTAAGTTAGTTTGTAATGATAGCCACAGGCAGTCACACACCAGTCACACACTGTAAAAACGACAACTTATTTCTTGTTCCAATGATTTATTTTTCACAGGTATAAAAACTTCAGACTTTAAGTCTTGCCTACAAATAATTCCAAATGATTCAAGTTATGCTAACTTATTATATCTTGTTCAGATCATTTATCTTGCCCATGTATATGAACTTCAAAATGTAGGTTTTGCATACCAAGAGTTCCAAATTTTTAAAAGTTGTGCCAACTTATTATATTGTGGTGTGATGTGGGAGAAAGAGGCCACAGACAAGTCCATTCTTATCAAGAACAGAGGTTTTATTCTCACCTCGCAAGAAAATTGGCACTCACAGGCACAATCAGATCAAACTCGAGGCCTCAAATAGCATGGGCTTGAACATGAAACACAGGGGAGGTCATGAAGACGGCAACGTTACACATACATGGAGGGGGAACTCTGATAATGCACATGTACATTAAAAATGGACCTGGGTGACTTAACTAATAACACACAATTAATAAACATTAATAACACTATACAGACATAAACATCACATGACACGCATAACAGGGCCGGAGCCGCAAGGGCTCATGGGTAATGACATCACCCTCTGGCACCGCCCATTGGCCCGACGCTACAATATCTTGTTCAGATAATGTATATTTCACATGTACATAAATCTCTAAATTCAATACTAAGAATAGCTAACTGAAGTTGGGTCATATAAGACAAATGACAAAACACATTTGGACATTAATAATCAGTTCAGAGTAGCGTAAGTCGCTGCTTGCCGCAGGTGAACTAAGGAGTCAAATTGAGCATGCGCAGAGGAGTTGGCCTGGCCTTAACTAGGGTTCAACTACAATTTGTATATTTTGACAATGCAGGTTGTAAGGTCAGATCAACTTTTAACAAGAAACTCAATAAAGTAAGCTGATCCAATTACTTTGTTATAGTTTATGGTGCTACTAAAACTAAAAATCATAGTAAGGCGAGCAATTTTAAGTTCTGTTTTTTACAGTGCCTGAAGTAATGAGGGGCTGAAGGAAATTGTCTCCACAAAGCTAAAACAAACACACACACACACACACACACACACACACACACACACACACACACGCTGCAGGTACTAACCTCAGGCACTATGAATTGCTACTGTGTGAAAAACGCTATGCAAATAAATGTCCTCTGCCATGACAGACATAGTGCCACACTCATCTTCTCACCTTCTCTCTCTCTCTCTCTCTCTCTCTCTCTCTCTCTCTCTCTCTCACACACACACACACACACACACGCACACACACACACAAGGCAGGTCCTGGTGTCCCCAGGAATGTAAGCTCAGTCTTAACATGCACCCCTGACCTGAATAATTCATTCTTTACCAAAGCAAAGCTCTGCTTAGGAGAGCACTCTGCAGTCCCCTTACAGGTATCGGACATTCACATCTTATATTGTATTATTATATTACTTACACAAATAAGTTAGTGTTTTCTACACTTACATGAAATTTTCAGTGATGCTATCTTAACATATAAAAATGTCTCATAATGCTCTTTGCCCTCTGTTGCCCTCCTACATGGGTCAGTGCTCTATGGGACAGAGATGGCTTTGTATTTAGTCCTATATAGTGCACTATAGAAATTGTGTAAAATTTTGTGCTAAAAGTGAAGAAATGAACAGAGCCTCTTGCCATTCAGCCAAATTTGTGAAATAATGTGAACAGAGAACTGAAGCTGTGAGTGGAGAAACTGTGATGTTGAAGCTGTGAGTGGAGAAACTGTAATGTTGAAGTTGTGAGTGGAGAAACTGTGATGTTGAAGCTGTGAGTGGAGAACCTGTAATGTTGAAGCTGTGAGTGGAGAACCTGTAATGTTGAAGCTGTGAGTGGAGAAACTGTAATGTTGAAGCTGTGAGTGGAGAAACTGTGATGTTGAAGCTGTGAGTGGAGAAACTGTAATGTTGAAGCTGTGAGTGGAGAAACTGTGATGTTGAAGCTGTGAGTGGAGAAACTGTAATGTTGAAGCTGTGAGTGGAGAAACTGTGATGTTGAAGCTGTGAGTGGAGAAACTGTAATGTTGAAGCTGTGAGTGGAGAAACTGTGATGTTGAAGCTGTGAGTGGAGAAACTGTAATGTTGAAGCTGTGAGTGGAGAAACTGTAATGTTGAAGCTGTGAGTGGAGAAACTGTGATGTTGAAGCTGTGAGTGGAGAAACTGTGATGTTGAAGCTGTGAGTGGAGAAACTGTGATGTTGAAGCTGTGAGTGGAGAAACTGTGATGTTGAAGCTGTGAGTGGAGAAACTGTAATGTTGAAGCTGTGAGTGGAGAAACTGTAATGTTGAAGCTGTGAGTGGAGAAACTGTGATGTTGAAGCTGTGAGTGGAGAAACTGTGATGTTGAAGCTGTGAGTGGAGAAACTGTGATGTTGAAGCTGTGAGTGGAGAAACTGTGATGTTGAAGCTGTGAGTGGAGAAACTGTAATGTTGAAGCTGTGAGTGGAGAAACTGTAATGTTGAAGCTGTGAGTGGAGAAACTGTAATGTTGAAGCTGTGAGTGGAGAAACTGTGATGTTGAAGCTGTGAGTGGAGAAACTGTGATGTTGAAGCTGTGAGTGGAGAAACTGTAATGTTGAAGCTGTGAGTGGAGAAACTGTAATGTTGAAGCTGTGAGTGGAGAAACTGTGATGTTGAAGCTGTGAGTGGAGAAACTGTAATGTTGAAGCTGTGAGTGGAGAAACTGTAATGTTGAAGCCGTGAGTGGAGAAACTGTAATGTTGAAGCTGTGAGTGGAGAAACTGTAATGTTGAAGCTGTGAGTGGAGAAACTGTGATGTTGAAGCTGTGAGTGGAGAAACTGTGATGTTGAAGCTGTGAGTGGAGAAACTGTGATGTTGAAGCTGTGAGTGGAGAAACTGTAATGTTGAAGCTGTGAGTGGAGAAACTGTAATGTTGAAGCTGTGAGTGGAGAAACTGTGATGTTGAAGCTGTGAGTGGAGAAACTGTGATGTTGAAGCTGTGAGTGGAGAGACTGTAATGTTGAAGCTGTGAGTGGAGAAACTGTGATGCTGAGTCACATAGTTTCTGGATTTCTGTGTGTCTCATGTCTCATGTCTCACTCATCACACTTGTTCAGTTGTTTTTACGCTCCTGAAGGGTAATTGCATTTTAAAGTCATCCTGTCTGCAGTTAATATTTCTGTGTCTTGGATAATGTTAACATAGTCAAAAAGACCTGTTGGATACATGTGAGTTACACGTCCAGCTTGTCGCACTATTATCTGAATATCAACACCGTTTCTGTCTGCTGTGGTGTGTTGAGCTCTCTAGAGATCTACAGTAGGCTCAGTGATAAAGAGGGTACTATATTCTCACATACTGCACTATATAAAATAAACATACAGCCATTTGTCTCGGTGTCCCATAGAGATCTAATGCATTATTTGTGTATAGACATGAGTGGTGTGCAGTCAGGGCCTTTTATCCCTTCAGAGAGGGGGTAATAAAGGTGTATGTAAAATTTTAGAAATATATATATTCCATTATATATTCCAAGTAAAATTTAAAACTTCAACCAGTTCAGGATGCTATATTATGTTATAGCAGTGTTTTCTTTGCTGCTGTAGGACATATATCTGACTGGAAGTGGATCTAACCAATCAAAACTGCTCATTAAAATGTCTTTATGGGCTTTCTCTTGCCTATGTCTGTGTGCCCCTTCTAATGATATTTTGAAGGGTTCGGTATGTGTCTATTAACAAAATCACAGAAAACTCTGACCAATCAGATTGATGATTTCCACTAAGGGGGCGGGGCCCTGGCTATCTGAGCCCTTCATTCTCAAAAAGGTGTTACGCACTCACTAACTGTCACTAAGCACAAGCTAATTTAGCTGGATAGCTAACTTCAAATGGTGAATGCAAATGAGGAGATATTGTGTCGTACCTAATTGAAAAGCCTTTTTCAAGGCTACCGTTCAAAGAAAAACTCACAATAATTCAGCGAGGTATGCCAACTCCATCTTTAAGTCTGAATCAGAAAGGAATATCTCACAGTTGAAGGAACCAGCATATATTTGGGCACAGTGGAATCTTTGTGCTGTGTTTACTTCGGTTTCCTGCTGGTGTTCTTTATGAGTCAGGAACAGATTAATAGCTCCAAATGTCTTCGCTCCAGTCATTTAAGTCTTTCTACATGCCACATGATACAGTCCCCAGACACACACTGTATATATAATACAGTGATATATACAGTGATATATACAGTGATATATAGTGATATATTGTGACGCTCGGGGGTCGGCGAAGGTCAAGACACAGAATCCTGCCTTTTTGACTTACGTCACTTTTAAACAAACAATGATTGCGCAATAGCGCACGGATAACAAACACTCACACAGCAACGTGTAGACTTAGACAACGACGAGCACAGGACACTGCGCGAGCGCACATTAAATAGACAAACCACATTAGCCCCACGTGATCACGAGACGATTCATAGGTGAGACTTATTAATCACACGACAAAACCCCAACCATGAATATCCACTGACGCAGACAAAGCACGTGGACAACGTTGACACACGCCCAAAAGGGAGGGGCCGGGGTCCTCAACGTGACATATATACAGTGATATATACAGTGATATATACAGTGATATATAGTGATATATACAGTGATATATACAGTGATATATAGTGATATATACAGTGATATATACAGTGATATATAGTGATATATACAGTGATATATACAGTGATATATACAGTGATATATAGTGATATATACAGTGATATATACAGTGATATATAGTGATATATACAGTGATATATAGTGATATATACAGTGATATATACAGTGATATATACAGTGATATATAGTGATATATACAGTGATATATAGTGATATATACAGTGATATATACAGTGATATATACAGTGATATATAGTGATATATACAGTGATATATACAGTGATATATAGTGATATATACAGTGATATATACAGTGATATATAGTGATATATACAGTGATATATACAGTGATATATACAGTGATATATACAGTGATATACAGTGATATATACAGTGATCCCTCGCCATTTCAGCTTGTGCGTCTTTACTCTTTCGCGGGTTTTTATAAGATATTAATTTGAAAAATAATTTGTGGATCTTCGCTTTTTAGCTGTGTGGTTTAGCTGCGTTATTCGATCAACAGAAAGAAATATATTTTATGAATTTTTACATGACAAAATCCCAAAATGTATACAAATGTATTACAAATATTAATTCTAACCAGGGATGGGCAACTGGCGGCCCGCGGGCCGCACACGGCCCTCGTCCTCACTCAGATAGATCAATAATAATTTAATAATTAAAAGGAAAAAAAACCGATAGAGCAGGACTTTTTTGTTCTTGTCACGTAGGGCTACGCCCCCCTCTCCCGTGTCGGTGTTGTTCCTTGCCCGGTTATCCCGCCCTGCGTGTCTGCTGTCCTGGTTTCCCTCTGTCTGCCACGCCTGTGTCGTCATTGTGTTCAGCTGAGTCTAGTTTAATCCTGTGTACTTGTTGACCACTTGGACGGCTCTCCCGTTTTGACCCGTGCCTGTACAAACGACTTCGCCTATGGAATTCCTCTTATTAAATCTCGCTCTTCTCAGCGTTTGTATCCGCCTCCTCGCTCCACAGCGCATGCTGCGTTACAGTTCTTTGATATGAAGGAGTTCAAATTCATCTTTGCACTTTTTTATTAAGCAAATGTTTTGTCTTTGTTGCTTATTAAGGACATGCATTTATATGCAGAAAATAGATGTATGTTGGTGCAATAAACATACAGATCTGAATTCATTTAAAATGTGTTCTTAATGAGAATAATTTGTAGTGTCTTTCATATCCAATTATTTGAAGTGCATGGTTATGTGGCCCTCCAATAATAGTGCTGAAAAACGTTTGGCCCTCTTTATCATGGAAGTTGCCCATCCCTGATTCTAACAATAAATAATTGTTATAAATAATAAAATAGTATGAATTACAGTAAATAGTGCATAAACGTGATAAACGAGGGATTACTGTACTTCTCTTCCTCTCAGACATTTCAATACTCCTGTGGTGTCTCTCTCCATACTGTGTCAACTCGAGGAGAGCACTGATTGGGTGGGCCAGGCTGAGTGGGCGGGGCCAGGCTGAGTCTACTTGCATGGCTGTTTGGCTGGTGCAGCTGAGCAAAGTGACGATGCAACAACAAAAGACGAGAGGGGGCGGGGTCTCTGCTCCGTGCTGTGTGAGGCAGCGCTGTTCTTACAGACAGAGGAGACTGATGATTCTGTGTGCTGAAGCGAAAATCAGCTAGAGTATCGATCGATTTTTTTTTTTTTACACGAGTATAGCGTTGGTATCGATATTATCGATATTTGGATCGATCTGCCCACCTCTCCTAGTAACTTCCTGGACACATACACTTAAATACACACATACACTTAAATACACATTCACTTAAATACACACATACACTTAAATACACATAGGCTATTCACTTAAATACACATATACACTTAAATACACACATACACTTAAATACTCACATACCCTTAAATACACATATTCACTTAAATTCACATATACACTTAAATACACACATACACTTAAATACTCACATACCCTTAAATACACATATTCACTTAAATACACACATACACTTAAATACACATATACACTTAAATACACACATACACGTAAATACACATATTCACTTAAATACACATATACACTTAAATACACACACATTGAAATACACATATACACTTAAATATACATATACACTTATATACACACACATACTCTTAAATAGACACATGCCTTTAAATACACACATAATCTTAAATACACACACACACACCCTTATATACACACATACTCTTAAATATACACACACACACCCTTATATGCACACATACTCTTAAATACACACATACTCTTAAAATACAACATACTCTCAAATACATAGATTCGTCACAGTACTGAGTTCATCTCTGCGTAATGTGATATTTCTTTCCTCTGTGTGTTTTGTTTGTTAATTAAACTCACTTTGTCTCGTTGTACACAGTGTTATATTGTTCTCAATCCTGTCATGTCTTCCCATGATGACTCTGATTTTGATTACATGAACTCATCATTTGGTAATGATGTTCATACCTTAATGGTGTTTAGCCTTAACCATGCAGTTGTTACAGAGTGTACCCATATTCTTTAATGTTATAGGCTTCTGTTAATAATGGGCTTCAGAAGGATGTGGTGTGTGTTGAGGGGTGTGTTGAAGGGTTTGTAGTGCCTTGCTTGCTAACACAGGTATGAGTTTGGCTGCACCTGAAGTTGAATGTGTGCAGTAACTAACATCACAGCCACACTCCTTCAGTTAGGTCATTCTTTGTAATCTCAGAACTATGCCAGGAATGAGGGGGATTTGAGTTAGAATTAGGAAACCCTGCCAAGTAACACAAGCATACCAGGAACTGTTCCTGTAGTGTGATGTACGGCAGACAACATGCAGGAACAAATAAAAAAATACATTCTGCCTTTACTTATCTCTGCTAATAAGGCCAAAGGCTACCGAGTTGGCTGAAATACCTGTGCTGGGAGACGTATCGCCAATCAGTGGCGTCATATCTGCATTCTGCAAAACTCTCACCCTCTCAACTTCCCTGCTGATGCCAGTCATGCCAGTATGAAGTGGCTGTGTGTTCTGTGTTTGAAGACTTCTAGGTTTTTTTCTTCATATCTAAGAACTTTCAGACGTTTTTTTTTCACTCACTCAAGCGAATGGCCTGCCTGCTATCAGGGTGATCTGTAGTGACCTTCCCTTGTTTATTTACCGCAGGCTTTACAAAGTCATTTCCTTGTTTGATTTTTTCAGCAGCACCAATTTTTAATGATGCTTAATCAAATATGTCAGTTGTATGTACTATATAATTTTGTTTTGATATGTCGGAAGCATGTTTGCTTTATACACTGTATCCGGATCTCTGAATAAACACATGGCACATCATTATTTGCATTATATGAATTGGTTGTCTACTGATTTTCAACAGTGCAAGAAATAAGAGCCGGAGTGTCTCCAGGCATCTTGCTGTGTGTGTGGTGGACGTCTGTCAGCGTGAGGAGGGGATGAACGTGAGGGTTTGGGTAGGATGTTAAGTGTGGGAAAGTGTGTTTCTGTGTGTCTGTGTAAGTGTGTGAGTGTGTGTGTGTCTTTCTCTGGATTCAGCCTAACACAGAGAACTATCAGTTTGCATCTCTCTTTCTCCACGGGTGGTTTCCTTATAACACATCGGGTTTGTGGCGTCTGTCTCGCGTTACGTGCAGGGGAGACGTTTGCGTGCTGAAAACCTGCTTTTGCTTGAAATTCTACTGATCCCCTGGGCAACCAGTAAAACAACTTTTTTATCTCCTGTCTTCATGGAACTATTCTTGTATAACCAAAGTTGAGTAGATTTTTAACAATTTTGACTCTCTGTAATCATATTCATCATAAGTAGAATGGAAATCACCTTATTAAGCATATGTTAGGCCTAGAACACGTTGATCATGGTATGGGTTACATGCTTGTAGTCTCTCTCTCTCTCTCTATCTATCTATCTATCTATCTATCTATCTATCTATCTATCTAGCAGTAAATTGTGTGTGTGAGCACTTCTTGTGAGTTGAAGGCAGACAGTCCTGAAGGTCTTGGCCTGTAGATAAGGGGACCTGGCTTCAGAATGGTGGTATATCTGGCAGACCAGAGGAACAAGGAGACTTTGGCCCAAGGACCCTGGCAGTTGAAGGGTGACGGAGTGATACCTCACCCCATCACCTTACCTCATGTGAAACCTCACCCCATCACCTCACCTCATGTGTTACCTCACCCCATCACCTCACCTCATGTGATACCTCACACCATCACCTCACCTCATGTGATACCTCACCCCCTCACCTCACCTCATGTGATACCTCACACCATCACCTCACCTCATGTGATACCTTACACCATCACCTCACCTCATGTGATACCTCACACCATCACCTCACCTCATGTGATACCTCACCCCATCACCTCACCTCATGTGATACCTCACACCATCACCTCACCTCATGTGATACCTCACCTCATCACCTCACCTCATGTGTTACCTCACTCCATCACCTCACCTCATGTGATACCTCACACCATCACCTCACCTCATGAGATACCTCACCACATCACCTCACCTCATGTGATACCTCACCCCATCACCTCACCTCATGTGATACCTCACACCATCACCTCACCTCATGTGATACCTCACCTCATCACCTCACCTCATGTGTTACCTCACCCCATCACCTCACCTCATGTGATACCTCACCTCATCACCTCACCACATGTGATACCTCACGCCATCACCTCACCTCATGTGTTACCTCACACCATCACCTCACCTCATGTGATACCTCACACCATCACCTCACCTCATGTGATACCTCACCCCATCACCTCACCTCATGTGATACCTCACACCATCACCTCACCTCATGTGGGCCACCAATCAGACCTAACATGCTTAACTCATGCATTTTAGTTTATAAAGCAAAAATATGGTTGTTTGCAAATGACAAATGACATAAAAATTAAACATCTGACCAACGTGTAGGGGGTGTGGCCTGCTGAGGACACACCCACACCATTAGGCCTGATTGCTCATGAACTCAGTCTTCATTTGTTTCTGTTAAATAAGCATTTTTCATTTCCATTATGACTATAATTACTAAACTCCAGTCCGCCCAGCCATCTGCCAGCCAATATATGTCATGATGATGATGATGGTGTAGATGAGGGCCGAGGTGATCACTAGTCACATTATTTTTCAAAGTTTTCACAGAGGATGTTTTCACAGTTCTGTGAATGATATGACAAGCCATTAATAATATGTTGAGCATTACCCTGACACGTGCTGCCTGTTTCCTTCAACTGTCTGTAACTGAATTACTATGAGAATACAAATGCTGCTGTGTGCTGCTGGTCTCTGTGCTGCTGGTCTCTGTGCTGCTGGTCTCTGTACTGTGTGCTGTTGGTCTCTGTGCTGCTGGTCTGTGTACTGTGTGCTGCTGGTCTCTGTGCTGCTGGTCTGTGTACTGTGTGCTGCTGGTCTCTGTGCTGCTGGTCTCTGTGCTGCTGGTCTGTGTACTGTGTGCTGTTGGTCTCTGTGCTGCTGGTCTCTGTGCTGCTGGTCTGTGTACTGTGTGCTGTTGGTCTCTGCTGTTGGTCTCTGGGCTGTTGGGCTCTGTGCTGCTGGTCTCTGTGCTGCTGGTCTGTGTACTGTGTGTGCTGTTGGTCTCTGTGCTGCTGGTCTCTGTGCTGCTGGTCTGTGTAATGTGTGCTGCTGGTCTCTGTGCTGCTGGTCTCTGTGCTGCTGGTCTGTGTACTGTGTGCTGTTGGTCTCTGTGCTGCTGGTCTCTGTGCTGCTGGTCTGTGTACTGTGTGCTGTTGGTCTCTTTGCTGTTGGTCTCTGGGCTGTTGGGCTCTGTGCTGCTGGTCTGTGTACTGTGTGCTGCTGGTCTCTGTGCTGCTGGTCTCTGTGCTGCTGTGCTGTGTGCTGCTGGTCTCTGTGCTGCTGGTCTCTGTGCTGTGTGTTGTATTCAGCTATTGGTTCTGCTCCATACTTTACCTAAATAAGGTTTGTATAATCTATGAAATTAGACATTTTTATAGAGCAGATACAATAACAGGAAGACAAAAAGGGATCTCAGTTATGTGAAAGCTCCATATCAAACCCAGATAAAACCAGATAAAACCAGATAAAACCAGATAAACCCAGATAAACCCAGATAAAACCAGATAAAACCAGATAAACCCAGATAAAATCAGATAAACCCAGATAAACCCAGATAAAACCAGATAAAACCAGATAAACTCAGATAAACCCAGATAAAACCAGATAAACCCAGATAAAACCAGATAAAACCAGATAAACCCAGATAAAACCAGATAAAACCAGATAAAACCCAGATAAAACCAGATAAACCCAGATAAAACCAGATAAAACCAGATAAACCCAGATAAAACCAGATAAAACCCAGATAAAACCAGATAAACCCAGATAAAACCAGATAAAACCAGATAAACCCAGATAAAACCAGATAAAGCCAGATAAACCCAGATAAAACCAGATAAAACCAGATAAAACCAGATAAACCCAGATAAACCCAGATAAAACCAGATAAAACCAGATAAAACCCAGATGAAACCCAGATAAAACCAGATAAACCCAGATAAAACCAGATAAAACCAGATAAACCCAGATAAACCCAGATAAAACCAGATAAAACCAGATAAACCCAGATAAAACCAGATAAAACCAGATAAAACCCACATCCTGCATAGCAGTGACAAAGATGGGGGGGGGGGTGTCATGTGGCATGTAGAAAGACTTAAATGACTGGAGCGAAGACATTTGGAGCTATTAATCTGTTCCTGACTCATAAATAACACCAGCAGGAAACCGAAGTGAACAGCACAAATATTCCACTGTGCCCAAAGAAAGGGTTTGTTTTTGTTTTTACTTCTGCATTGTATGAAAATAATTATAATAATTCCAAAAAACAATTAAACTGTAGAAAATACATTTTAGTAATACTGTTTTTTAAAAATAAGCAGCTTAAATATCACAGAAGGATTCAGAAAATGGTCAACAGCTATCGGTTCAATGCATTCCTCCAAGGTGCCATGGTACAGCTGTTCACTGGTCACATGAACACAAAGAACAAGGCAACATATTAGGAACCAAAATCCCCCCCCCCCCCCCCCCTCCTCCCCACGATGGCCGCCATGGCGACTGGACAGGCAGACTTAGTGTATGTGATATTCACCCTCAATCTACTCCGAGACTAAACAATGTGTCAACAGAATGTGTTAGTGTTAGCAGAATCTAAATGAAGAGTAAATAGAGTCTAAATGAAGAGTAAATAGAGTCTAAATGAAGGTTTCTGACATAGTTCTGCCAGTTATAAACATACAGTAGCGCTCACGTGTTTCTTATTTTGCATTTACTTTGTGGTATCAGTTTGGATAAAAATCAGAGACTCTATAAAATATCCTTTTCATGATTTATGAAATTTAGCCAAAGATATTATAAGCAATTAAATAAATCTGACTAATACTGCAGTGTGGTGTAGTTACAGATGTAGATAGTATACATTTCATTATTCTGGTATAGTACTCAAAGTTTTTAAAGAAACAGGAATCACTGCTTCTCTCGAAGTCTTGGGCAAACAAATGTACATACAAACATGTTCATGTTTGCTTGTGTTGTGGAGTATCGGGTGCCATTAAATTTTTGATCTTTTTCCTTGTTGACTGGCATTGGTGGTACTTTATGGGGAAAATCCCGAATACCATTTAAAAACTCCAAAAATGTTCCAATACTTTTTCAAGTCAAGGGAGGTTATTGATCTAAATACAAGATGATGCATGACAGGACAAACAAAGCAGTAAACAGAAATACAAGCTATGTATTATGAATGTATTAAAAAAAACACATTCAGTAACATTTGACATTTTCTGGAGTTTTATGTAGCTAGCTACTAATAAACGTTTCTGCCTAACACGTTGTTGTTAGTTTGGTAGCGTTGTCTTTGACGTGAGTGATAGAATTTGTTGATATGACCAAAAGAAATGCATGTTACTGAGGAAACGGCACCAACTGACACTAGTCTTTCTCCAGTGTGTGCTCATGTAATCATTTACTCACTGCCTTGATAATATTAGCACTGTAAGAAAAACAGTATCAACACTAATGCTAATGCTAATAACAACAACAACAACAAAAACAACAACAACAATAATAATAATAATAATCTATGTTTTTATACCTCTATTTGAGTACATGTAGTAGACATTTGTTTTAACAGCTTTAACATGTTGAATCTCAGTGATGAGGAACATGAGACGTTTAGACTACAAGTGTAGACTGTTTCAGATGAAGCCAGACACCACCTTTGATACAGTGCAGTGATTTCTCCTTTTTTAGGTTTGTTTTGTTTGAGAAACTAAGACCCTATCATAACTTTAACATACTTCATGGTGAATACTTTACACTCTCGTTATAAAGTTCCTGTAAGACTAAACTGTTGTGCTCTTATTCAGTTACCAAGTTAACAAACATGCTGTTGTGCTCACACACATAAATCAGTCAGTTTGTCTGAATTTTGAATGTAGATGATTATATATATATTTTTCCCTTAGATTGTTTTGTTGTTATAGTTGCAAAGAACCTTGTACACCTGGTTGATACACGTTTAGTTGACTGAAGATTGTCAGTAAGAGACATACAGTATTAGCAAGAATAAAACCTTTGTAGGAATAATGCAAGTTCTCGTTTTTGTCTGACATACCAGCAGACTGGTTTCACTCTGTGTTTAGCAGATTCCACTGATAAAATTTACATTCTACTCATATTTGAGTTTAAATGCACATGCACAAGGGGTCTACTCAAATTTAAGTGTAAATGTAAGTCAAATGTAAGACATTGATGGCATCTGGTGACACACACATAGGCATAATTTGGGGGGCACAGTGGAGGACGTACCTCTAGGAATTCCTGTAGCTGTTGTAATTAAATCTAGCTAATGTAAGCTGAACAGAAGTGAGTGATACCGGGATGTTTGTCCTGGAGTAACTGTGTAGTAGCTCGGCATGTAGATAGTTTATTAGTGGTACACACTATGAAAATGATAGTAAATGTGTAAACAAGCAGGTGGATATAATGTCATGTATCTTGTATCTTCTGTAACTTTGGTGTATGAAGTGTGAAGTAATACAAAACAGTTTAATATTTAATTTTCTTTTATTTTTAGAGTGAAAAAACTGTACAACATATTAATTGCTATTTAATACAGAAATATTAAACAGTACATCAAACCTTTTATTTCAAATATACAATTATTTCATTTTGATATATATATACAAACACATCTCAGAATTTCAGTGTTTCTTGTCTCACTGAAAAGCACACACAGAAAGAAAAAAATTATCTGATTAAAAGAGGCTTAGGAATCTTTTGAGGAATTCTTTAAGACTAGAACGTGCTAAAACGTGACATGCACGTAACCCTCCTGCGTATTATGCTGCAGATCATATCCAGAAGAGTAAGAAACAATATAAACCACTGTAAAAAAAAAAAAAAACACGAAAACTATACAGAAAACAGTGACAATGATTTCACATCAGTAGTCTTCATTAATACACTGTCACAGTGCCAGAGGTAAACATTTGACAATTGCCTTTCAATTTATATCTAACCTTTTGAATTTCTAAGCATTGAAGGTTAATGACATGTCTCAAGACGAGGCAGCTTATTCCTGTTTTATAACCCTTCAGTACAAGTTATTACTAAATCACACGTGGTAGAGGAGAGCCCAGTGCTGCAGCTTCGAGCTGATGAAGACGTTAATGCGGAGCAGGCTAGCATATCTTCCTCCTCTCCGGTCTGAACGTTGAACTCGACATCAGCAGCTTCAGCTGCTCTGGAGTGATCTGGATGAGGGAGGAAGAGCTAGAGTTCACTTTGGCCAGGGGAGGGCTGGGTGCCGTCAACTTCCCTGATGTTTTCTGAGGCCAGGGAGGTCCAGGCAGGGCGGAGACGGGGCTGGGTCGTGGGGACGAGGAGCCGGCGTAGCCCTGGCCTTCTGGACCAGCAGTGTGGACCGGCCTGCCACCCTGGTCCTTGGCTTCTGGGGCTTTGAGGTGAGAACTTCGATTGTAGAGTTCATTGCTTAAGGGTGCTTTCATCGGCACACACATGCGGAAAGGCTTTATGCTTGCGTAGCGGTCGATGTTGGCTGGGCGGCTTTCGTTCACGGGGCTGATAAAGGGCCTGGGCGTGTCCATGCTGATATCGTACTTTTTGGGGTCTTTGGGATCTCTGGGATCTCTGGGATCTCTAGGATCTTTGGGATGCTTCTTCAGGCTCAGGTCTGCCGGGTGATCGCTTGAGAGGTGATACGAAGTCTCACAGTTGAGTTTTTGCAGGCTGATCGGCTCAGGCGAAGACCGAGGTTTGGTGGGCTCACTAGGGGAATGTCTGGACGTTTGGTGGGGCGGAGGCGCCGAGCTGAAGAACACACCTTCCTTGATCCATTTCTGAAGCAGAGACAGAGGTATTTGGATCTCCATTCCACTGTAGGGGTCCGAGGGTGGACCGATGGGGGAGTGACTGAGAGGGGTTGGGCTGGGCTGAGGTGGGGTAGAAGATCCTGATTTGGCCCAGGGTGCATGGAGGCTTTTCTCTGGTTCACTGACAGCTAGTGCGCTCGAGTGACTCGGTCTGTGGGTGGGGGGAGGAGTTGGGCTTGGAGGTTCTTTCCATAAAGTTGGACTCCTGCCAGAGGATGTGGGGCTGATCTCAGGAGGCTCATCCACCCTTAGTGGGCTTACGACTGCTTGGGCTGGGGCGGGGACTTCCCCCTTTAAGGATCCACCCACTGAACCTGGTTGGTCAACTCCCTCGTCTACAGTCACACCCCTCGTCGGGTAGAGAGGTGGAGCTTCATTTAGAAACTTGGGCTCTTTCTTAGTGGCGGGTGGCGCGAACGACGACGGGGTGCTGCTTGTGGTCATCATCTTGCTACACTTCTTGCTGAGGTTCAGCGGCTCCACCAGGCCCGACGTGGACTTGTACTTCTCCGCCAGGTACCGCAGGAAATGCAGAGGATGTTTAACGGGACCAGAGTCAAACGACTGGCCAGGCAGGAAGGCGGTGGAGGGTCTGGAGGCCACTGGAGCGCTGAGGTTCGGCACGGACGGAGCCAGTGAAAAGTAACCGGGCAGCAGTTCAGTCCCAGGGTGCATGAACTGGGAAATGGTGATGAAAACAGAGGCATACAGTTAAATATATTATATATATATATATATAAATATGTTGTAGACTGCAAATCACAGCATAACCTTATGAAACACTTAACTAGGCAGAAGAGCTATTATTAGAAATAGATACACATTACTATTTAATGGCTGTTATAAATATGTTTGATAAAATTAATAGGATTACAACCCTAATTACAGTCTTTAACCCTAATTTCAACCGTCAACTAAAGGAATCATCTGTAAAAAATAATATAGCTGTGAAATACGATTCCATAATGTCACTGGTATCACTTTGAGACTCCAAATTAAATACAGGTTACGAAAGGTTGAGCTGAACTGCTGAAGTGACACAGCGGGCTGATTGGTTCCTCTTGGTTTCTCCATGTAACTACAAAGGTGAACTTTCCTTTATAGCAGTCACATGTGCATACCTGGTGAAATGGGTTGACGTGTCTGTAGTCTGCACGTTTGGCGCTCATAGGGTAATCGTCATAGCGGAAGCGTTTTCGTGGTGGGCTGATGGGAATGTCTTCTCCATAGCCAGCTAGGTGGTACTCGTAGGCCAGGAGCAATCTGGGACACACCATCATCATCATCAGTCACCAACACTCACGGGGATGCGTCTTAAACTCATGCAAAGGACTGAATGTTGTGATAAAGAAGTTACAAAGGTATTTATTTTGCATGTATTCTAAGGGATTGTTGTGTTGTAGTGTTAGGGGGAGGTCCTTAATCTGGCTTAGACACACACTCACACACGTTCACACACACTCACATGTTCACACTCACACACACATGTTCACACACACACACATGTTCACACTCACACATGTTCACACACACACATGTTCACACTCACACACACACATGTTCACACTCACACACATGTTCACACTCACACACACTCACACATGTTCACACTCACACACACACATGTTCACACTCACCCATGTTCACACTCACACATGTTCACACACACACATGTTCACACATGTTCACACTCACACACACACATGTTCACACTCACCCATGTTCACACTCACACATGTTCACACACACACATGTTCACACTCACACATGTTCACACTCACACACACATGTTCACACTCACACACATGTTCTCACTCACACATGTTCACATTCACACACACATGTTCACACTCACGCATGTTCACACACACGCACACTTGTTCACACTCACACATATTCACACTCACACATGTTCACACACACATGTTCACACTTACACACATGTTCACACTCACACACACTCACACATGTTCACATTCACACATGTTCACATACACACACACATGTTCACACACACACATGTTCACATTCACACACACTCACACATGTTCACACTCACGCACATGTTCACACTCACACACACTCACACATGTTCACACTCACACACATGTTCACACTCACACATGTTCACACTCACACACACTCACTTTTCATAGTGACGGCGTGTGCATGTTGCCGCACTGGTGCTTCGTGGGTTTCCTCCTAGAATATTGTAGACCTTCTTCCACAGCTGCTGAGCAGTTACCTACACCATCACACACACACACACACACACACACACACACACACACACACACACACACACACACACGTTAGTAATGACAACATTTAATAAAAATACCACACATACACTTTAATGACAACATTAACCAACAACTGGAAGTGCAGTCTCTGTTGCATAGCAACTGTGTGTTATGTTAGTGAACTTCTGAATAAATTTAATTTAAATATTATTATTTGTAAATGAACCATGAGTGTGGGAAATATGTTATAGAAGTAACATATGCTTATCATAGTAATAGTAATAATAATGAAAGCTAATAATAAGAAGAATGTTGTTATTAATATTAATAATAATAAGAATGCTAATGATAATAAGAATGCTAATAACAATAATAACTGTAGTTGGCAATGCCCCAGACTTAGTGAATACTAGTTTAGAATTGGTATGCAGTCAAATGATCATGTGTCATGACATTAACATTTCAGTTTTTGTCCTGCTGTATACAGACAGTGTGGTGTGTGTGTGTGTGTGTGTGTGTGTGTGTGTGTGTGTGTGTGTGTGTGTGTGTGTGTGTGTGTGTGTGTGTGTGTGTTGTGAGTGATCTTCACCTGGTGGTATCCACCCAGTTCCTTCACCGCCTTGTACATCACAAACAGATCAACTAGAAAACAACAGAAAAACAGGGTTATCAACTTGACTTCTCTCTACCTCTCTCTCTATCTCTCTCTGTACCTTTCTCTCTATCTCTTGCTACCTCTCTCTGCCTCTTTCCATCTCTCTCTGTCTCTCTTGATCTCTCCCCCTATCTCCTTTTCTATCTCCACCTCTCTCCATCACTTTCTATACCTCTCTCTATCTCTTTACCTCTCTCTACATCTCTCTTACATCTTTTATTCTCATTCTATCTCTCACATTCTTTCTTCCTTTCTGTCTCCTTTTCTCACATTTGATAATGTTCACGTTCACTCTGTCACCAATCTCATGTTCACTCTGTCATCACGTTCACTTTCTCATCACTCTGTCTCTTTTTAGACTCACTTCCTCTCTTACATTTTTGCTCTCACTCACTTTGCTTGAAGCCGAGGTGAGGAATCCTCTCTATGGGAGTGTCTCTCTGTTTCATGAAGAAGTAGAGATCTTTGAGGAAGCCCTCCTCTGTCATCTCCTCCATCTTCTCTCCGTTCGTCTCCGTGGTCGAGTCTTTCTCCATCATGGTGTCCTGACAACACAGACACCCTGGGTTCACTCACATGTACGTTTTGTGATTAATTGTTTTCGTTTTCTCTGATGTTTGTTGGCTAAATTACCATATTTGCTTCCATTTCTATCAAGTAGCTTTAATTATTCTTTTTAACCTACTGAACCCCAGGTGTATTAATTAATTATTAGTTATTAGTCCTAAAGCATAGTTCTCCCTCCAAATGCGTTGAAAGGTGTCATTATGGGAGGGAGGACTGAGAGGGGGTCCTAAGGCTGTTAGGGGTTAATCACCTCCGTCACAGATCTGAGCTGTGCATGACTGATATCAAGACTGTATGTATTTGTGCAGACACCAACAGCACTGCACCTCTTGGTGTCCCTGGCCATGGGACTCGCCTAGTGTATAATGTGCAATGCATTATTATGCTGTATGATGAGGGTACAGGGTATGAGGGTACAGGGTATGAGGGTACAGGGTATGCACTACTAGTGTCGCTTCCTAAGCCGATTTCAATTCCAAACGTATTCGCTGAACTGGTTGAGCTTCTTGAGAAGACGTTTGGTGTTTTGAACCGTCAATCATGACTCAGTTAATCATGAGGACCAAAACTGACAACTGCAGTTCAATAAAGCCACAGTCAGACATGCCAGCACACCAAACAAGGCCCGCCTACCCTGTACGCCAAAGCACACATGTCCGTCGGTCTAAATCACACACACACACACACACACACACACACACACACACACACACACACACACACACACACACACACACACACACTAATGATCTTTAGCCCTGGATATCAAACACACCTGTTCAGGTTAAAACAATGAGGTACTGTGGCTCAAGTTACTTGCAAACATTTTTCAGACAGACAGGCTGAGTTTCTGATGAAAAGATCAAACATTAGGCATGGTTGAGATACCACAGTAGTGGATATGTATGTGTGTGTGTGTGTGTGTGTGTGTGTGTGTGTGTGTGTGTGTGTGTGTGTGTGTGTGTGTGTGTGTGTGTGTGTGCGTGCATGTACACATATGAACCACTGTGGTATTCTCAAATGTGTGTGTGTTCTAGGGTAGTTTCAAAGAAAGAATTCATCATGAAACAAGTGTGAAGAACTCTGACCCTCTGTACAATACACTGTTGTCCTGTGGTTGTTGGATAAATGCCTTTGTCATGTTAGAGGAGGTACACACACACACACACACACACACACACACACACACACACACACACACACACACACACACACACACACACACACAAAAGAAGCTTATGTTCCATGAATATCTCAAGTACTATTTGTTCTTTGCATAACAGGTACAGCGTTGATATCTTTCATCATACTTTGGGATAATAACTGAACAAGTATGTCCACATGAACGCACAGTAACTACATAGCATAGCAGAAGACAGCTCTACCTCCGTATCAGATCTTCACAACAGCATTGCGAAAGCTGAGTTCCCCGTATCAAAACGTGTGTCTCTGGTTCCCCACTTGTCTTATTCCCTGTAATTACATTACATTGTGATGTGAGCTACCGGCCAGGTAGCACTCTGGCACCGCACGGCTGTTCACCACCGTGAACATTCATCTGTGTGAACCATGAACGGTCCTGGGTTGTTTAGAGCTATAATCTTTCAGCCTGTGAAAAGTCCTAACCTGAGCGTTTCTGTCCCAAGCATTTCTGTCCCCAGGGTTTCTGTCCCCAGGGTTTCTATCCCCAGGGTTTCTGTCCCAAGCGTTTCTGTCTCCAGGGTTTCTGTCCTGAGCTTTTCTGTCCCCATAGTTTCTGTCCCTAGGGTTTCTGTCCCGAGCGTGTTTCATACATGTCTGCTATACTGAACACTCAGGTATTCATGTGCTCATCATCTGTGTCTGTGTACTGCACTACAATTCTTACTACTTCAAATAATAATAATAATAATAATAATAATAATAATAATAATAAAAATAATAATAATCATCATCATAATAATAATCATAATAATAATAGATTAGAAAACTATAAAATAGAAATATATATATATATATATATATGTATGTGTGTGTGTGTGTGTGTGCGTGCATGTGTGTTAATATATATATATATTTATATTTTGTATGAACAAATATTTGTTTATGTAGACTAATAAACAAGCATAATAAATTATAATACATATAAATCATTATATTTATTATATTTAATGTATAGTACATTATAAATTATTCATAAATTATTGTAAAAAACTATTTAGAAAATATTTACCTGTGTATTCTATATTAGAGAATAATATATTATGTGTGTGTGTGTGTGTTATTGCATCTATCATATGTGTGCTTGAATGAATATGTTTTGCTATTAGTTATCATCATTAATATATTTTTTGATTGAGGTTAAAATTTATTTTCCATTATGTAAGTGAAAAGCATCTGGAAGCGCTGTAGCATAATGTAGTGAGAGTGTTTAGTGTCATATTATACCATATTATACCTTTTAACCATGATCTTTGTGTTCACGTTACGTTACCCAGACTCATGCATGATATCTAACATAACCAGAACGGAGCAGCAACACTCACCTGTGCCCAGAGCTCTATAGCAGCCGGATGGGACCGAACGTGTTTCCCAGGAAGGACCTGCTTAATCCAATCCGTGTGCACTGCAGCGCGGCTCGGGGCCTTCAGATGGACTTAGCAAATCGGACTCGCTCCTTCTTGCTGTGAATGCGTATGTAGGTGTGTGTACGTCTGGTGAAATCACACAAATGTGACACACACACACTCTAGCAACAGTAGTCCTTCCAGATTACCTGAGTGACATCACATGCTGACAGGATAAGGTGGATCCAGCAGACTTCCTGTTAGGAATGTTGGGTTGGACTGGTTACTCCGGTTCCTAAAACATGCCAAAAGCTTTTCACTTGATATTATAAATAATTAGATATTATTCATATTCTAGATATACCTACAAAATATTCTGTCTTCCCAAGTTTTCTTGTTGCTAATCAGTTTCATCCACAGGGATGTACTGAGTGTATCTTGCAAGAGACCAAAGGTAGTCGGCATGGTGATGCTATTTACTGTTCATTGTGCTTATAAAACCTGAGTAGATCAGGTGCTCAAAAAGCCAGTGAGTGTTTTAAAGTGTAGTCTGAACTACTGGACATCTGTGAGCCTCACAGTAGACATAAAACAAAAGGTCTGAACACGATCCTTTTAAAAGAGCGTGCTGTGTAATGTCCTGTAAATGTATTTTGAGGACCGAACTTGAGAATGCAGCCATAAAGGAGCGTATAACAGCAGAAAGAAAGATGGACTGATACGTGCAGTTCTGGACGCACGTCAACACTTCACCATCGGGTCTGCACCTCTTCTGCCCGGCTGAACCAGAGTGTTTACGTCAGTGTGGAACACCAGGTAGCAAAAAAATCTTCAGCATGTGAATTCTTAAAATTGTTCATTCATTTTAATGGGTGGTATGAAGTTTTAATAGGGCACCAGTGTAGTTTTCAGACGACACACCTACATATTAAAGCCTGTCCTATGTTCAAATGTGCAGACATGCTACATAAGGAAAGAAATTTGTATTCCTTTAGGAGGCTGTGAACAGTGATATTACAATTGTAATAATGGGCTTTAAAGGCTGTAGTTCCACCCAGTAGTGTTCTGTCTGTACCCCCTGTGTACAGGTGTGTGTACAGGTGTGTGTACAGGTGTGTGTACAGGTGTGTGTACAGGTGTGTGGAGTGTGCATGGGACGTCTTTCTTAAAACTATTTTAAAGACAATAACTGTAATAATGATGCCATGTTTGAGTATTACTGATTGTAATATGTTACATTAATACTGAGTGGCTGGTTGGCCTGTTAGCACGCAGTGATGGAGTGTGTGAAGAAGCAGACCAGAATCTCCGGCCTGTACGTGGTATCGTGTTTCTTCCTCGTGGAATCTGTTTTCTTTGTGAAAACCAAGAAGCAACACCTGACATTGATCTTCCAGAGTCATCAGTTTGGCGGTCAAGCTCATGATGAAGAGTAGTGTGTAGCGGACAGCAGCTTTGACCCTTTGGTATTTCAGGGAGGGGTGTGTGGATGTGGTGGTGGGAGAGAAGGAATCCTCTGGGTGTTTGGCTGACATGTTGAATGAACCGTAAGTCACTTCCTGCTTCCACAGATGCGTGAACCATGAGCACATATTACTGATCCTGTTCCCACCAACTTTATTTCCTTATGTGCAAAGGAAAAAGCTTCTGCTGCCTTGTCTGCTAATATGAGCAAACACAGAAAAACACATGTACACACACACACACACACACACACACACACACACACACACACACACACACACACACACACACACACACACACACACGTACACATACACATGCACACACACACACGTACATATACACATGCACACACACACAAACGCACACGCCCACACACACAAATGCTCACACACACACACACACACACACACACACACACACACACACACACACACACACACACACACAACGCCCACACACACACAAATGCCCACACACCCACACACACACAAATGCCCATTACTACATGCCCATACACCCACAAATGGCATGCACACATAACGTATTACCAGAACACATGCAATGATATGTATGTGGAGAAAGAAAGAGAGTGAAAGAGATTTAAGAAGTTCATTTTAAATGTTATATATATATATATATACAATATATGAGATATTGTGACAGTCCTTTAAATATTATATGAGCTTTTCATTCCTGTTCACTGCTGAATAGGCCCTGGAGATTCATAATACAGAGGACCTCTAACCATTCCTTTTCACTGTGACATTCTTGTCAATCAAGGTAAACGAAATTGTACTCAATAGCGAATATGTCACACAGTAACACATTGCAACATATATTTCTGAAATATTTGACAGTGACTTCTATGGCATGGTATTTGCGTTAAATGCTATTGAAACAATTTATCATCCATAGTAACAAAACTATCTCTGAGAAACAAAGGAATTTCTCACATAGAGATTGTCATCTAGGTATTCCAAAAACAAGCACATTTGACTGACAGCTGTAAATGTAAAACTAATGCTGAATAACATGTTGCAAAGACTGTTTGAAGAACGTTTTGCTTGACTAGAACAGAAATTTTTAAAAGAATAAGAATGATAGTCAGAAACCCATAAAATAACATCAGCACATTTAGAGAATATGAGAAGAACTATGTTTTCCAACAACTGTATCTGATTGGCTGGTGATTTCCGCCGGGTAGACATATCACTTGGCGCCTGCCGCCTATCGACAGACACGTGACCTCGGTGGAGTCTTTCTGGATCTACAGGTGCCGGCCAGTCAGTGTGTCTCTTAGCTTGAAGAAAAAAAGCCATTTTACAGAAGTATTCATCATTGGTGCTTTTGACATGTGAAGTGTAGACATGCTGTGGTCTGTGCGCACTGTCCAGAGCTCTGATTTCACATCTGATCACCTTCATCTAATCACCTCCAGCTCATAGTGTTCACCACAATGTGCATATGCACACTGGTCCTGCACACGTCCTGCACACGTCCTGCAGACAGACCGCTGCACACGTCCTGCAGACAGACCGCTGCACACGTCCTGAGCTCAAGCACCCCCACTGCATTTTCCAGTGTCCCAATATTCATTGACATTAAACAAAATATTACTGCAGAAACATTGCATGATTCAACTTCTTTTCAAACTTCAATTATTATTATTATTCAATTAGTTTTAGTAAAATCACAATACTGTTTGTTATTACATTACTTTATGGAAATATTCAGGGAGCTAATTTCTAATTAGCTAATCGTATTTTCTTAATTAAATAGTAACTACATTAGTTTTAAATCAGTTTTGATCAATTTAAATATTATATTTATAAATGTTTCAAAATTTTATGACGTCCATCATATAATACAGCATAATACAATACGAATGCCTTCTTTTCCTAAAGCTTGCCACAGGGTGGTGCTATAGGACCAAACACAACAGTGTACAGCCATCTTGAAAAGCGTTGTCAGTCTTCGCCTGTAAAATTGCACACTAGCGACCCCTGGAGAATGAAGTCGTTGCTCTGCTTAAAAGTTTGAATTTATTTGGAACATCATCAATTCCATTACTCACAGGCCTGCAGTAAAATTGCCCAATAAAATTATATTTACTTTTTATATTGAAGGAAAAAGATTAGTCATTGCTACTGGGAGTAATTTTGAATTCTTCTGTAAGGTAATCTGAATATAAGTACAATTGACTCATTGACAGGTTCTGTTCAAAAGGTCAAATCAAACAATTAATGTTATATATTTTTTTTATTTCCGTAGACCTGAGTGTTTCTCAATGCCAAAGAACGGGGAAGATCATTCTAATATGTTTCCTCACAATAATGACAATAACTAGCATGAACAGTTAGACCAGGTGAGGTATTCAGAGTTCACCAAGGTAAACTCAAAATTTCATTCTTGCAGAATAATGATTCATATAGGCTTAGTTTAAAATAATATAGAAATCCGCTATTAGTGCAATATAAATTTAAGTGTTAAAGTGATGAGGTGATAAGATCATTGTAGGTTTATTTTCTTGACCAAATGCGTGCGGGTGCTGTTCGTCCTAAATGGTCAGTAAGAATTGAATTATACCATTATATCAAGATGAATAATCACAAACGCATTTGTTGCATAACCGGGCTTTTGCAGGAGAAATAATGTGCGTTAATAACCGGGTTCCTGACAGGAAAATTAGTAGTTGTTATTGAGGATGTTTTATGGTATGTATCATGTTTTAAATCTGTAGCTGTTTAAAATTTATAGACAAATTAGATAATTGATTATTTTAAACTTGCTCCAAGAGATCAAATTTCAAGCTTATTAATAATTCATTCTTGATTCTGAGGTTATGTCATGATCAGTTAGACATACTGTATGTTCATGTTTTGATGAATAAATCTAAATAAAACTTTATGCACTGGGGACTTTAAATTTATGCACTACGTTTTTACGTTTTAGAGTGTTCCACATTGAAAATGTGTGTCCCACTCAGGGTTTGGAAATGCATTTTTTAATCTTGTTTGATATTTTTCATTTTTATCGTGTGAAAGACAACCTAACATTTTCAAACATTGTTATACATTACATTAGTATTATCGTAAAAAGTTACAGAACATGAAATTTCCGAAACTGTTCCACTTTGCCAACGTTCATCCTGAATGTATATTTTCATTGATCTGCTAATCTCTCTGTCCAAACCCTTTAATGAACATCTCAATACAGTAATGGGAGTTTCAGGTCTGTCCAAACCCTTTAATGAACATCTCAATACAGTAATGGGAGTTTCAGGTCTGTCCAAACCCTTTAATGGACATCTCAATACAGTAATGGGAGTTTCAGGTCTGTCCAAACCCTTTAATGAACATCTCAATACAGTAATGGGAGTTTCAGGTCTGTCCAAACCCTTTAATGAACATCTCAATACAGTAATGGGAGTTTCAGGTCTGTTCAAACCGTTTAATGGACATCTCAATACAGTAATGGGAGTTTCAGGTGTGCATTCATCCTGTATTCATCATGCCAGCTCTAGTGTGGTGCTGATTATATTATATTACTACTAAATTACTACTATATTACTACACTGCCGTCACACAAGCAGACATTTCAGTGTTTTACTGCCTGTGGCATTCCGTGTCCATGAAACACCACCAAGACTGAATTAGATCAGATAAAGTATGGCAACTGCTGATTCAAAACGCTGATTTAAGATATTTACACACGGACACGAACACATATTCACCCACGTCAACAGCACTTCGAGGATTTCCCGGCTTTACCCGCGGCCCATTTCGTCACGCGACAGTATCCCGAACAGCCTATAGGAGACGCGCGCGGAGCTCGAGCCGACCAATCAGACGCAGCGGAAGGCTGGACGCTTTTAAAAGGCGGACATTTGAACCTAAACAAGATCAGTTTTCCTCACGGCCGCCTCGGTCGCGCGCAGCTAATCCGGCTAGCATCTTCGTTAATATTCACTTTTAAATAAATATATTTTATTAAATAAAGATTACACCTTTTTAGTTTACGTCTCATTTCCTACGACAAAGGAGATTCGCGGTGTTATAAAACTAGTTAGCTCGCTCGCCTGAGGTGATTATTCACGTCAGTCCCGGTCCGTTGGTGGCGAGGAGCGTCGCGAGCGCTGTGAGTATTTTAACGGTCGTTTCGGAGTTCGGGCGGTGGAAAAAATACACGACGACGTCGAACCGACCCGGTTTAATCCGGTACCTGCTGAGAAACGAGGTGGTCCGAGGCAGCTCGGTCGGTCTCGGTACCGCCAGCGTCCTCGTTGAGCCCCCCCCAGGCCGCGACGTGGGCCGTGTGCCGCGGGGTTTACTCACCTTCACTCTCTGTGTCTCTCTCTGTCTGTGTTTGTTTGTTTGTCCCGGTAGGAGATGGACTCCGCTGCCAAGATCAGGCCGGCCAAAGACCGGGTTATTTCCAAACCCGACCCTGAAAAGGTGAATTAATGTTTGGACTGACGTTGTTAACGACGCGTAATGCTGCACAGAAACACGCCCGTTCTGTTGTTCCTTCAGCTTTATTAACATTAAAAATAAACTAGTCTAGGCCTTTGGGTTGAGATTTAATGATGTGTAGGAAGCCAAATGCATTAGAAACATACAAACTCGGGCTGAGTGGCTCTGTTTGGCTTGCTTTAACCCCTGTGTTTTAAAGCCCAGCTTTGTTGAGCTAATAATTGCAATTCTGAAGGTCTCTCTCTCTCTCTCTCTCTCTCTCTCTCTCTCTCTCACATCAGGGTTTAAGCAATGGCCCAAAAAGGGTTCCCCTCACACACAACTCTTCGAAGACCGCTCCAACGCCAGTTACCACACACGTTCCAGGTGTGTCGCAGGGGCCGCAGCGTGTCCAGAGGCCGCGGAGTCAGCAGAAGCCTGTGGTGGCTGGTGGTGGTGTGAAAAACGCCTGCAGTGGAGATCAGAACATCAGTCCTGCTCAGGCTGCTACGCCAAGCCAGGCTCCGCCCAGGCCACAGGCACAGGTCCAGCCTAGAGCTCGCAATGCACCTGACTGTGTGAGAACCGAACCCAGCAAGCAGGAGAAACCCAACCGTAAGCTCATGTCTGTCATTTCCACACACTCCCAAGTACTTCTCTCTACATTTAGTAACTTTTTAAACATTTTGTTTTCTTAGAAAAACCTGCTGTTGGCACAAACAACTCATCCAGTGCTGAAAAGTAAGTACATTTAATCACTTGTTTAAAATGGAGTGCTTGCTTGCAACCATAAGAGTTTTTGTATAAAGATGAGATTCCGAGGTGTTTAAAGGAGATCCTCTGAAAGACTTCTCTGGAACCGTACGAATGCTGGATCTCATGTCCGTCAACCCCAACGTCAAGGCTCAGCTTGAACACGAGCCGAGCACATGCTGTCTCTCTGTTACTGACTCTGCTCCCTCCGCCCGTACCTCAGGAAACCGTGGAGTTTGGAGAACTTTGACATCGGCAGGGCACTGGGCAAGGGCAAGTTTGGGAGCGTGTACCTGGCCCGGGAGAGGCAGACCAAGTTCATCCTGGCCCTGAAGGTGCTGTTTAAGAAGCAGCTGGAGAAAGCTGGTGTAGAACACCAGCTGAGAAGAGAGGTGGAGATCCAGTCTCACCTCAGGTGAGTTCCACACGCACACTTCTGCCTCACGGACTCAGGCAGGATCAAGACCTGATTAAGACAGTAGGGTATGAAAACGTCTTAATGAACGACCCTGAGAGAGGGAGCACGGTGTTGCTTGTGGGTTTATTTATTAGCAGAGTGTATTTACCGTTACTTCTGTTGCTCAGATCATGTGAGGAAAATGTAAATATGCATTTACAGTCCAAAAGTCAACATGTGAAACCGAACTCTCTGCTACCTGTGAGCTGTGCAGTCATACTCATTTTTAGAAATCAGTTTAAATGGAGGTGTACGTTGAAGCTTGAAGGGTAATCGCACAGTCGCTGACAGACTAGCTTCTGTCAAAATGTGTCAGCTGTGTACATTAATGTGATTTTAGCATACCTACAACCCCCCCCCAGTCCTTTGACCTCCTCATGCCCCTTGACCCCAACAGGCACCCCAACATTCTGAGACTGTATGGCTACTTCCATGACTCGGCGCGCGTGTACCTCATCCTGGAATTTGCTCCCAAGGGTGAGCTGTACGGGGAGCTTCAGCGATGTGGGACGTTCAACGACCAGCGCAGCGCTACGGTGAACACACACGCCTGCTCGGTGCAGGGCAACGCACACACATGAAACTTTTGAGTCCTTTACAGTTTGTCTTAATCGGGTGAAAATTGATGGTAGGGATTGTAACCTGAGGATATTTGAGTGGAATGGGAAATACCAGTAAATGAGCATTAAGAGTGGAGACCGCACTGGTCACATAAGCAGTCTCAAGTGTTCCCTGTGCGCTGTAGATGAGCTCTGATGGGACGCACGGCAGGACCATCCTGAAACCAGCAGGCGCTGAACAAGGCCGTGGCCTTTGACCAGTGACCTGACACTGGGCTTCAGTTACATCTTAAGGCTTCTGTCAGTCAGATTGTTCTCAACATATAATGGCACAGTCGTCTTAATGTACAGTCATGGCCAAAAGTTTTGAGAATGATACAAATATTAATTTTTACAAAGTCTACTGCTTCAGTTTTTATAATGGCAATTTGCATATACTCCAGAATGTTATAAAGAGTGATCAGCTTAACAGCAATTAATTGTAAAGTCAATATTTGCCTAGAAAATAAACTTTATCCCCCAAAACACATTTCAACTTCATTGCAGCCCTGCCTTAAAAGGACCAGCTAACATCGTTTCAGTGACTGCTCCATTAACACAGGTGTGGGTGTTGATAAGGGCAGGGCTGGAGATCAATCTGTCATGATTAAGGAAGAACAACACCACTGGACACTTTAAAAGGAGGCTGGTGCTTGGCATCATTGTTTCTCTTCTGTTTACCATGGTTATCTCTAAAGAAACACGTGCATGGTGTGTGGTTGCTTCTCAGCCAAGGGAGTCGGCTCTCTCAGTCTTGCCTAAAATCACAGCCATGAATAAAGAATAGTACCAGAATGTCCTCCGAGAGCAACTTCTCACAACCATCCAAGAGCAGTTTGGTGATCAACAATGCCTTTTCCAGCATGATGGAGCACCTTGCCATAAAGCGAAGGTGATAACTAAATGGCTCAGGGAACAAAACAGAGATTTTGGGTCCATGGCCTGGAAACTCCCCAGATCTTAATGCCATTGAGAACTTCTGGTCAATCATCAAGAGATGGGTGGACAAAAAACCTACACATTCTGACAAAATGCAAGCACTGATTGTGCAAGAATGGACTGCTATCAGTCAGGATTTGGTCCAGAAGTTGATCGAGACATCTGACAAACACACAAAAACCAGAGGGCAGCAGATAATGTGAAAATATAATATTTGTGTCATTCTCAAAACTTTTGGCCATGACTGTAGTTTGTGTACTTTAAATATAAATTGTTTCAGATTAAGATATTTGAATATCATTATTTGGAGTTGAATGTTATTTTTATTTTGAACCCTGCGTTCTGCATGGCAGTGTAGCACAGTACTGATGGCCTTTTCATGGTGGTCTGTTTGCAGTATATAATGGAGTTGGCTGATGCCTTGTACTACTGCCACTCCAAGAAGGTGATCCACAGAGACATTAAACCAGAGAACCTGTTACTGGGCTCCAACGGAGAGTTGAAGATTGCTGATTTTGGGTGGTCAGTCCACACACCTTCCTCCAGGTATGCCTTTAATTCAGTGCAGTGCACAAGGTTTCCAGAGAAACCGCATGCATTAAGAGGTCTTTCATCAGCTGTGCAAGTGTAGTGCTTCTCACACACACGCATGCATATCTGCCTAAATTGTTTGTTGCTGGTTTTGGCTGACAGGAGGTCAACTTTGTGTGGTACCCTGGACTACCTTCCCCCTGAGATGATCGAGGGAAAGACCCATGATGAGAAGGTTGATCTCTGGAGTCTTGGGGTGCTTTGCTACGAGTTTCTGGTTGGACGCCCCCCATTTGAAACTAAGAGCCATGAAGAAACTTACCGCAAGATTTCTAGGGTGCGTGGGGGGGGGGTGTGTGAGGGAGAGAGGAAAAGACTGGGTACATGTGTAGAATAGAGTCCAGGCACCGTGTGTGTGTGTGTGTGTGTGTGTGTGTCTGTGGAAAACCCCACAAAGTATGTGTGTATCAAATAGTCTGACCTGCTGGTCTGAAAAATGCATCCTTGAACCGTTCGTGTTCCTGCTGCAGGTGGAGTTCACCTTCCCAGGCCACGTGAGCGAGGGCAGCCGTGATCTGATCAGCAGACTGCTGAAGCACAACCCACTGCTCCGCCTCCCCATCCAGGGAGTCCTGATGCACCCCTGGGTCCTGGAGAACGCCACCAAGAAGCCCACCAGCTTCACGCCCTCCGCCAAGATTGGGCAGTGAGGAGATGCCCGTTGTCTGTGGCTGAAACTCTGTGGGTGGTGGTTGGGTGGAAGTGTTGACTGGGACCCTGAGCGAGATGTCCTCCTCGCCAAACATCCATGCATCTGTCACCTGGACACTAGTGCCACTCTCCTGTCTTTGGTGTGCGTTTTACTCTATTTGTAAATATTTAACTGTTCTGAATTATGTGATCTACCTGTTATTACTTGAAACAATAAATGTGCTTTTTAATGTCATTGAAATTGTATGCAACATTGGAATAATTGCAGTGAGGATGTATTTCAGCTGTGTGCAGACATCAGTAGCCAGTGTCCATATTTCGCCAATGGTCAGTGTTCCTACTCCGGATAAGTGCAATATTCACACGGCTGTCTGCTTGAGCTGTGAGCTTGTGACCACGAGTGTTTGGGTCTTGTTTGTTTCTGGGTTTGGTAATTTGAATGCACACTTCACCAAGATTCTGTTAATAAAGAAGCAAAATTCAAATGTTGACTTTTTGCTGTAGAACATTTGGCTAAATCATTTCTCTGGGTTGGGATGGTCTTGATTTGCAGGGATGGTGTCGTTTGCGATGTAAAACCCCAATGGTCCCACCCCATCCTACATTCTAAGATAATAGAAATATCACTGATTACTCTAGCAGCTTCCATGACCTCAAGAAAGCACAAACATTTTTAAGGCCAATCAGAGGCCTTTATGTAAACTACAAGTGGAAGTGTGAAGGGTGAGTCTTCTGGAAAATGAGTGAGATTATGGCTTGTTCACCAGGTGGCAACCCTATACCCATGTGCTATGGCAGCAAAGCTAACAGGTCTGTAATGCTAACATGACCAGCAGTTCTTGTAAGTGACTAGGAAAATACTGGAGAGCAGGTCCCCCACATGGTTGCAAGTTTATTTTTTATTGGATTATTTGATATGTGTCCACATTGATTCCTCTGCATTTGTGTTCTGTGCCAGTTTACTAAATAATACTGATAAGCTCATGTGTTTTAAGTGTTAACACTAAAGGTAGTGAGAACATGCCTACCCATGTTAAATAGGAGATTGTCAGCAGTAGTATCATATGATCAGATACATTTAATGCTAGGGCCCTGGTAACTGCATTATATTATCACTCCTTATTGGTCCAGATGAACCACCTCCTCATCATTGGCCGCATCTCCAGTAGTTACTGTGTCTATTACATTAATGTTCATAGTGCTAGCTGAGAGAACTGCTCCATGTTCTGTGGCATCCTCCCCATGGTCAGCTGCTAGGTCAGGGGTTCCTGGCCCTGCAGGTTCCTGCCTTTCCTTGTTCTTGCCAATCTCATTGGTCGGAGTTAAAAGGGTTTTCAAATGGTCTTCCGAGTCATTTGTCTCTCCTGCTTGAACCAACTCTGGCCTCGGAGGACATTGCTCTGAATCAGCGGTTATGATCAAATCTGTAATGATAAAAAAAAACTTGGTAAACAACAGAAACATACTGTGGGAATCAAAACGTTACATTCAGGGCATTTGATGAATATCCTTATCCAGAGTGACATATACACTATAATGCCAAAAGTATTTGCTCACCCATCCAAATTACTGGAATCAGGTGATCCGATCACTTCCATGGCCACAGGTGTATAAAATTAAGCACCTAGGCATGCAGACTGTTTTTACAAACGTTTGTGAAAGAATGGGTTGCCAACTCAGCCACGAAGTGGTAGGCCACATAAACTGACGGAGCGGGGTCAGCGGATGCTGGAGCGTAGAGTGCAAAAAGGTTGTCAACTTTCTGCAATCGCTACAGACAACCAAATGTCATGTGGCCTTCAGATTAGCTCAAGAACAGTGTGCAGAAGGCTCCATGGAATGGGTTTCCATGGTCGAGCAGCTGCATCAAAGCCATACATCACCAAGTGCAATGCAAAGCATCAGATGCAGTGATGTAAAGCACACTGTCACTGGACCCTAGAGCAGTGGAGGCGTGGGGTTTGGCGGTTGCAAGGATAAGTTGTCTGACTGCATTGTGTCAAGTGTAAAGTTTGGTGGAGGAGGGATTATGGTGTGGGGTTGTTATTCAGGAGCTGGGCGTGGCCCCTTAGTTCCAGTGAAAGGAACTCTGAATGCTTCAGCATACCAGGACATTTTGGACAATTCCATGCTCCCAACTTTGTGGGAATGGTTTGGAGTTGGCCGCTTCCTCTTCCAACAGACTGTGCATCAGTGCATGAAGCAAGGTCCATAAAGGCATAGATGACAGTTTGGTGTGGATGAACTTGACTGGCCTCAACCAGTCCTGACCTCAACCAGATAAAACACCTTTGGGGTGAACTCGAGCGGAGAACCAGGCCTTCTCGTCCAACATCAGTATGTGACCTCATAAATGCGCTTCTGGAAGAATGGTCAAAAATACCCATAAACACACTCCTAAACCTTGTGGACAGCTTTCCCAAAAGAGTTATAGCTGTTCTAGCTGCAAAGGGTGGACCAACGTCATATTGAACCCTATGGATTTGGAATGGGATGTCACTTAAGCTCATATGTGAGTCAAGGAAAATGAGCTAATACTTTTGGCAGTATAGTGTATATTTATGAGTTTGGACAGTACATGTGACCCCTGTACTTGGTGTTACTGGCTCCACTTGTGCTGCCAGGTGAGATACAGGAGCTTTTAGAATATCACTGTGCCTGTTCAGTAAACATTTTCAATGCATGCAAAAGTTACTGTCGTTTTAGTCACCTGTGTCTTCTGGACTGTGACTGACAGCTTCAAGGTCCTCCTCTTCTGGTGATGTTTCAAACCTGTCTTCAGATGCACAAGAGGGGCGGGGTTTGAGCTCCGCGGTGTGCCACACTGCTGGTTCACACTCTAGCTCCTCTGTGTCACTCTCTTCCTCTGCACATTCACCTTCTTCCACTTCTCTGTCATCTCTTCCCTTTTCCTTCATGTTCTCAGTTGTCTGCTCTGTTTCAGATATATGGGTGTCTCCCCCTGCAGGTTCATCTACGCCTGTGGATGAAGTGGTGGTATCCTCAGTGTCTAGGCTGATATTCAAGCAACATACCAGACCTTTTTCTTTCTCTGAGACAGCAGCCAAAGGGTCGATAAAAGCTGTGAAATCTCCAGGCAGGGAATGTTCTGGGTGACCTGAAATGGCTGGTTCTGATTCCACCTCATTGGTCGGTAAAGCACTGTCGAAATCTGGACATGAACAAAGTGAATTGCGATCATTGCTTGCATTTTGATTACAGCCTCCAGTTGGGGTGGACTGGTCATTTGAATCACAAATCTCTGTTCCATATTCTTGACAAGATTGAGAATCTGATGTGACTGGGACAGTATCGGGTGATGCGTGGACATGTGGATCAGACTGGGAATAAATGCAGTCAGGACTGGTATCTGAGCGTAAGACTTTATCAGGACAGCTGTATGAGGGTCGGACTGTGTCAGGACTACTGTTTGATTGCAAAACTGTGTCAGAACTGACGTCTGATTGTAACACTGCATCACAACTGGTGTCTGGATGTAGGTCTGTGTCAGGACTGACATCTGAGTGTAGGACTGTGTCAGGACTGGTTTCTGAGTTTGATACTGTGCCTGGAGTGGTGTCTGATTGAAATCCTGTATCAGGACTGACATATGAGTGAGATGCTGTGTCAGGACACACATCTGTTTGTAACACAGTGTCAGGACTGGTGTCTGATTGTAATACTGGACTGACATCTGAGAGTGAAACAGACTCTGGACTGCTGTCTGAGTGTAAGACTGTGTCAGGACTGGTTTCTGAGTGTGTCACTGTATCAGAACTGGTGTCTGATAGTAAAAATGTGTCAGGACTGGTGTCTAATTGTAATACTGTATCAGGACTGGTATCTGGTTGTAAGACTGTGTCAGGACTGATGTCTGGTTGTAAGATTGTGTGAGGACTGCTGTCTGATGGTAAGAGAATGTCACAATTAGTGTCTGATTGAAGGTCTGTGTCAGGACTGACATCTGAGTGTAGGACTGTGTGTGGACTGGTTTCTGAGTGTGAAAATGTAACACAACTGGTGTCTGATTGTAACACTGTGTCAGAACTACTGTCTGATTGAAACACTGTATCAACACTGACATCTGATTGTGACGCTTTGTCAGGGCTCACATCTGAGTTTTCGACTGTGTCTGGGCTGGTGTCTGATTCTAATAATGTATCAGCACTGACATCTGAGTGTGATACTGTGTCAGGACTGGTGTCTGATTCTAATACTGTATCAGCACTGAAATCTGAGTGTGATACTGTGTCAGGACTGGTGTCTGATTCCAAAACAGAAGCAGCACTGTCATCTGAGTGTGATACTGTGTCAGGACTGGTGTCTGTTTCTAATACTATATCAGCACTGACATCTGAGTGTGATACTGGGTCAGGACTCACATCTAAGTGTTGGACTATGTCTGGACTGGTGTCTGATTCTAATACAATATCAGCACTAACATCTGAGTGTGATACTATGTCAGGACTCACATCTGAGTGTTTGACTGTGTCTGGGCTGGTGTCAGATTCTAATACAGTATCAGCACTGACATCTAAGTGTGATACTGTGTCAGCACTGGTGTCTGATTCTAATACTGTATCTGCACTGACATATGAATGTGATATGGTGTCAAGACTCACATCTGATTGTAGGACTTTGTCTGGCCTGGTGTCTGTTTCTAATATTGTATCCGCACTGACATCTGAGTGTTCGACTGTGTCAGGACTGGTGTCTGAATCTAATACAGTATCAGCACTGACATCTGAGTGTGATGCTGTGTCAGTATTGGTGTCTAATTCTAAAACTGTATGACCACTAACATCTGAGTGTGATACTATGTCAGGACTCACACCTGAGTGTTCGACTGTGTCTTGGCTGGTGTCTGATTCTAATACATTATCAGCACTGACATCTAAGTGTGATGCTGTGTCAGTACTGGTATTTGATTCTAATACTGTATCACCACTGACATCCGAGTGTGATACTGTGTCAGGACTCAAATCTGAGTGTTCGACTGTGTCTGGGCTGGTGTCAGACTCTAATACAGTATCAGCACTGACATCTGAGTGTGATACTGTGTCAGGACTGGTGTCTGATTCTAATATTGTAACTGCACTGACATATGAATGTGATACGGTGTCAATACTCACATCTGATTGTCGGACTTTGTCTGGCCTGGTGTCTGATTCTAATATTGTATCCGCACTGACATCCGAGTGTGAAACTCCAGAACAGATCCCTTCTTGTAAAAACGTGTCAGGACTTTCTGATTGTAAGAATATGTCATAACTACTGTCTGATTGTAACACTGTGTCAGGACTGACGTCTGAGTGTAGCACAGTGTCTGGACTGGTGTCTGATTCTAATACTCTATCCGCACTGACATCTGAGTCTGATACTGAGGCAGGACTTGCGTCTGATTGCAAGACTGTGTCAGAACTGATGTCTGATTGTAACATTGTGTCAGGACTTACATCTGCATAAAGGACTGTGTCTGGACTGGTGTGTGATTGTAATACTGTATCAGCACTGATATCTGAGTGTGATACTGTGTCAAGACTGGTGTCTGATTTTAATACAGTATCAGGACTGACATCTGAGTGTGATACTGTGTGAAGACCCACATCTGAGTGTAGGACTGTGTCTGGACTGGTGTATGATTCTAATATTGTATAAGCACTGACATCTGAGTGTGATACTGTGTCAAGAAGGGTGTCTGATTCTAATACAGTATCAGCACTGAAATCTGAGTGTGATACTGTGTCAGGACTCACATCTGAATGTAAGACTGTGTCTGGATTGGTGTGTGATTGTAATTCTGCATCAGCACTGACATCTGATTGTGAAGCTTTGTCAGGACTCACATGTGAGTGTTTGACTGTGACTGGGCTGGTGTCTAATTCTAATAATGTATCAGCAATGATATCTGACTGTGATAATGTGTCTGGACTGGTGTGTAATTGTAATACTGTATCAGCACTGACATCTGAGTGTGATTCTTTGTCAGGAATGCTTTTTGATTGTACTACTGTATGCGCACTCACATCTGAGTGTGATACTGTGTCAGAACTGCTGTCTGACTGTAACATTGTGTCAGGACCTACGTTTGAGTGTAGGACTGTGTCTGGACTGGTGTCTGATTCTAATTCAGTATCAGCACTGACATGTGAGTGTAAAACTGCATCAGAACTGGTCCATTCTTGTAAGAACGTGTCAGGACTTTTTGATTGTAAGAGTATGTCACAACTGTTGTCTGATTGTAACACTGTGTCAGGTCTGACATCTGAGTGTAAGATGGTGTCTGGACTGGTGTCTGATTCTAATGCTGTATCAGCACTAACATCTGAGTGTGATAATGTGTCAGAACTGCTGTCTGCTTGTAACACTGTGTCAGGACTTACATCTGCGTGTAGGACTGTGTCTGGACTGGTGTGCGATTGTAATACTGTATCAGTAATGACATCTGAATATGACGCTTTGTCAGGACTCACATCTGAGTGTTCGACTGTGTCTGGGCTGGTGTCTGATTCTAATACTGTATCAACATCTGAGTGTGATACTGTGTCAGTATTCACACCTGCGTGTGAAACTGTATCAGACCTGGTCTCTTCTTGTAAGAATGTGTCAGGACTTTCTGATTCTAAGAGTATGTCACAACTGCTGTCTGATTGTAACACTGTGTCAGGACTGACGTCTGAGTGTAGTACTGTGTCTGGAATGGTTTCTGATTCTAATACTGTATCAGCACTGACATCTGAGTGTGATACTGTGTCAAGACTGGTGTCTGATTCTAATACAGTATCAGCACTGACATCTGAGTGTGATACTGAGGCAGGACTTGTGTCTGATTGCAAGACTGTGTCAGAACTGCTGTCTGATTGTAACCCTGTGTCAGGACTTACATCTGCATGAAGGACTGTGTCTGGACTGGTGTGTGATTGTAAAACTGTTTCAGCACTGACATCTGAATATGACGCTTTGTCAGGACTCACATCTGAGTGTTCAACTGTGTCTGGGCTGGTGTCTGATTCTAATACTGTATCAGCACTGACATCTGAGTGTTCGACTGTGTCTGGACTGGTGTCTGATTCTAAGACAGTATCAGCACTGACATCTGAGTGTGATACTGTGACAGGACTCACATCTGAATGTTGGACTGTGTCTGGACTGGTGTGTGATTGTAATACTGTATTAGAACTGACATCTGATTGTGATGCTTTGTCAGGACTCACATCTGAGTGTTTGACTGTGTCTGGACGGGTGTCTGATTCTAATACTGTATCAGCTCTGACATCTGATTGTGACGCTTTGTCAGGACTCACATCTGAGTGGTCGACTGTTTCTGGACTGGTGTCTGATTCTAATACTGTCTCAGTACTCACATCTAAGTGTGAAACTTTATCAGAACTCCTCTCTTCTTTTAAGAATGTGTCAGGACTTTCTGATTCTAAGAGTATGTCACAACTGCTGTCTGAGTGTAGGACTGTGTCAGTACTGGTGTGTGATTGCAATACTGTATCAGCACCTACATCTGAGTGTGATACTGTGTCAAGACTGGTGTCTGATTCTAATACAGTATCAGCACTGACATCTGAGTGTGACGCTTTGTCACGACTCACATCTGAGTGTTCGACTGTGTCTGGACTGGTGTCTGATTCTATTACAGTATCAGCACTGACATCTGAGTGTGATACTGTGTCAAGACTGGTGTCTGATTCTAATACTGTATCAGCACTGACATCTGAGTGTGATACTGTGACAGGACTCACATCTGAGTGTAGGACTGTGTCTGGACTGGTTTCTGATTCTAATACTGTATCAGCACTGACATCTGAGTGTGATACTGTGTCAAGACTGGTGTCTGATTCTAATACTGTATCAGCACTGACATCTGAGTGTGATACTGTGTCAGTACTCACATCTCCACGTGAAACTGTATCAGAACTGGTCTCTTCTTGTAAGAATGTGTCAGGACTTTCTGATTGTAAGAGTATGTCACAACTGCTGTCTGACTGTAACACTGTGTCAGGACTGAGGTCTGAGTGTAGGACTGTGTCTGGACTGGTGTCTGATTCTAATACTCTATCCGCACTGACATCTGAGTCTGATACTAAGGCAGGACTTGCGTCTAATTGCAAGACTGTATCAGAACTGCTGTCTGATTGTAACACTGTGTCAGGACTTACATCTGCGTGAAGGACTGTGTCTGGACTGGTGTGTGATTGTAATACTGTTTCAGTTCTGACATCTGAATATGACGCTTTGTCAGGACTCACATCTGAGTGTTCGACTGTGTCTGGGCTGGTGTGTGATTCTATTACAGTGTCAGCACTGACATCTGAGTGTTCGACTGTGTCTGGACTGGTGTCTGATTCTAATACAATATCAGCACTGACATCTGAGTGTGATACTGTGTCAGGACTATTGTCTGATTCTAATTCTGTATCAGCAATGACATCTGAGTGTAATACTGTGTCAGGATTGATGTCTAATTTTAATACTGTATCAGCACTGACATCTGAGTGTGATACTGTCTCAGTACTCACATCTGAGTGTGACACTTTGTCAGGACTGGTGTCTGCTGGTAACACTGTGTCAGGACTTACATCTGTGTGTAGGACTGTATCTGGGCTGATGTCTGATTCTAATATAGTATCAGCACTGACATCTGAGTGTGATACTGTGTCAGTACTCACATCTGAGTGTTCGACTGTGTCTGGACTGGTGTGTGATTGCAATACTGTATCTGCACTGACATCTGAGTGTGATACTGTGTCAAGAGTGGTGTCTGATTCTAATACTGCATCAGCAGTGACATCTGAGTCTGATACTGTGTCAGCACTTACATCTGAGTGTAATACTAAGGCAGGACTTGCGTCTAATTGCAAGACTGTATCAGAACTGCTGTCTGATTGTAACACTTTGTCAGGAATTACATCTGCGTGAAGGACTGTGTCTGGACTGGTGTGTGATTGTAATACTGTTTCAGCTCTGACATCTGAATATGACGCTTTGTCAGGACTCACATCTGAGTGTTCGACTGTGTCTGGGCTGGTGTCTGATTCTAATACAGTATCAGCACTGACATCTGAGTGTGATACTGTGTCAGGACTGGTGTCTGATTCTAATTCTGTATCAGCACTGACATCTGAGTGTAATACTGTGTCAGGATTGATGTCTAATTTTAATACTATATCAGCACTGACATCTGAGTGTGATACTGTCTCAGTACTCACATCTGAGTGTGACACTTTGACAGGACTGATCTCTGAGTGTGAAACTGTATCAGAACTGGTGTCTGCTGGTAACACTGTGTCAGGACTTACGTCTGCGTGTAGGACTGTATCTGGGCTGGTGTCTGATTCTAATACAGTATCAGCACTGACATTTGAGTGTGATACTGTGACAGGACTCACATCTGAATGTAGGACTGTGTCTGGACTGGTGTGTGATTGTAATACTGTATTAGCACTGACATCTGATTGTGACGCTTTGTCAGGACTCACATCTGAGTGTTCGACTGTGTCTGGACTGGTGTGTGATTGCAATACTGTATCTGCACTGACATCTGAGTGTGATACTGTGTCAAGAGTGGTGTCTGATTCTAATACTGCATCAGCAGTGACATCTGAGTCTGATACTGTGTCAGCACTTACATCTGAGTGTAACACTGTGTCAGGACTCACATCTGAGTGTTCGACTGTGTCTGGGCTGGTGTCTGATTCTAATACAGTATCAGCACTGACATCTGAGTGTGATACTGTGTCAGGACTGGTGTCTGATTCTAATTCTGTATCAGCACTGACATCTGAGTGTAATACTGTGTCAGGATTGATGTCTAATTTTAATACTATATCAGCACTGACATCTGAGTGTGATACTGTCTCAGTACTCACATCTGAGTGTGACACTTTGACAGGACTGATCTCTGAGTGTGAAACTGTATCAGAACTGGTGTCTGCTGGTAACACTGTGTCAGGACTTACGTCTGCGTGTAGGACTGTATCTGGGCTGGTGTCTGATTCTAATACAGTATCAGCACTGACATTTGAGTGTGATACTGTGACAGGACTCACATCTGAATGTAGGACTGTGTCTGGACTGGTGTGTGATTGTAATACTGTATTAGCACTGACATCTGATTGTGACGCTTTGTCAGGACTCACATCTGAGTGTTCGACTGTGTCTGGACTGGTGTGTGATTGCAATACTGTATCAGCACTGACATCTGAGTGTGATACTGTGTCAAGAGTGGTGTCTGATTCTAATACTGCATCAGCAGTGACATCTGAGTCTGATACTGTGTCAGTACTTACATCTGAGTGTAATACTGTGTCAGTACTCACATCTGCGTGTGAAACTGTATCAGAACTGGTCTCTTCTTGTAAGAATGTGTCAGGACTTTCTGATTCTAAGAGTATGTCACAACTGCTGTCTGATTGTAACACTGTGTCAGGACTGAGGTCTGAGTGTAGGACTGTGTCTGGACTGGTTTCTGATTCTAATACAGTATCAGCACTGACATCTGAGTGTGACGCTTTGTCACGACTCACATCTGAGTGTTCGACTGTGTCTGGACTGGTTTCTGATTCTAATACTTTATCCGCACTGACATCTGAGTGTGATACTGTGTCAAGACTGGTGTCTGATTCTAATACAGTATCAGCACTGACATCTGAGTGTGATACTGAGTCAGCAGTGACATCTGAGTGTGATACTGTGTCAAGACTAGTGTCTGATTCTAATACAGTATCAGCACTGACATCTGAGTGTGATACTGTGTCAGTACTCACATCTGTGTGTGAAACTGTATCAGAACTGGTCTCTTCTTGTAAGAATGTGTCAGGACTCTCTGATTGTAAGAGTATGTCACAACTGCTATCTGATTGTAACAATGTGTCAGGACTGACGTCTGAGTGTAGGACTGTGTCTGGACTGGTTTCTGATTCTAATACTGTATCAGCACTGACATCTGAGTGTGATACTGAGTCAGCAGTGACATCTGAGTGTGATACTGTGTCAGTACTCACATCTCCATGTGAAACTATATCAGAACTGGTCTCTTCTTGTAAGAATGTGTCAGGACTTTCTGATTGTAAGAGTATGTCACAACTGCTGTCTGACTGTAACACTGTGTCAGTACTGACATCTGAGTGTAGGACTGTGTCTGGACTGGTGTCTGATTCTAATACTCTATCCGCACTGACATCTGAGTCTGATACTAAGGCAGGACTTGCGTCTAATTGCAAGACTGTATCAGAACTGCTGTCTGATTGTAACACTGTGTCAGGACTGAGGTCTGAGTGTAGGACTGTGTCTGGACTGGTTTCTGATTCTAATACAGTATCAGCACTGACATCTGAGTGTGACGCTTTGTCACGACTCACATCTGAGTGTTCGACTGTGTCTGGACTGGTTTCTGATTCTAATACTTTATCCGCACTGACATCTGAGTGTGATACTGTGTCAAGACTGGTGTCTGATTCTAATACAGTATCAGCACTGACATCTGAGTGTGATACTGAGTCAGCAGTGACATCTGAGTGTGATACTGTGTCAAGACTAGTGTCTGATTCTAATACAGTATCAGCACTGACATCTGAGTGTGATACTGTGTCAGTACTCACATCTGTGTGTGAAACTTTATCAGAACTGGTCTCTTCTTGTAAGAATGTGTCAGGACTCACTGATTGTAAGAGTATGTCACAACTGCTATCTGATTGTAACAATGTGTCAGGACTGACGTCTGAGTGTAGGACTGTGTCTGGACTGGTTTCTGATTCTAATACTGTATCAGCACTGACATCTGAGTGTGACGCTTTGTCACGACTCACATCTGAGTGTTCGACTGTGTCTGGACTGGTTTCTGATTCTAATACTTTATCCGCACTGACATCTGAGTGTGATACTGTGTCAAGACTGGTGTCTGATTCTAATACAGTATCAGCACTGACATCTGAGTGTGATACTGTGTCAGTACTCACATCTGTGTGTGAAACTGTATCAGAACTGGTCTCTTCTTGTAAGAATGTGTCAGGACTCTCTGATTGTAAGAGTATGTCACAACTGCTATCTGATTGTAACAATGTGTCAGGACTGACGTCTGAGTGTAGGACTGTGTCTGGACTGGTTTCTGATTCTAATACTGTATCAGCACTGACATCTGAGTGTAGGACTGTGTCTGGACTGGTTTCTGATTCTAATACTGTATCAGCACTGACATCTGAGTGTGATACTGAGTCAGCAGTGACATCTGAGTGTGATACTGTGTCAGTACTCACATCTCCATGTGAAACTATATCAGAACTGGTCTCTTCTTGTAAGAATGTGTCAGGACTCTCTGATTGTAAGAGTATGTCACAACTGCTATCTGATTGTAACAATGTGTCAGGACTGACGTCTGAGTGTAGGACTGTGTCTGGACTGGTTTCTGATTCTAATACTGTATCAGCACTGACATCTGAGTGTAGGACTGTGTCTGGACTGGTTTCTGATTCTAATACTGTATCAGCACTGACATCTGAGTGTGATACTGAGTCAGCAGTGACATCTGAGTGTGATACTGTGTCAGTACTCACATCTCCATGTGAAACTATATCAGAACTGGTCTCTTCTTGTAAGAATGTGTCAGGACTTTCTGATTGTAAGAGTATGTCACAACTGCTGTCTGACTGTAACACTGTGTCAGTACTGACATCTGAGTGTAGGACTGTGTCTGGACTGGTGTCTGATTCTAATACTCTATCCGCACTGACATCTGAGTCTGATACTAAGGCAGGACTTGCGTCTAATTGCAAGACTGTATCAGAACTGCTGTCTGATTGTAACACTGTGTCAGGACTTACATCTGCGTGAAGGACTGTGTCTGGACTGGTGTGTGATTGTAATACTGTTTCAGCTCTGACATCTGAATATGACGCTTTGTCAGGACTCACATCTGAGTGTTTGACTGTGTCTGGGCTGGTGTCTGATTCTAATACAGTATGAGCACTGACATCTGAGTGTGATACTGTGTCAGGACTGGTGTCTGATTCTAATTCTGTATCAGCACTGACATCTGAGTGTAATACTGTGTCAGGATTGATGTCTAATTTTAATACTATATCAGCACTGACATCTGAGTGTGATACTGTCTCAGTACTCACATCTGAGTGTGACACTTTGTCAGGACTGATCTCTGAGTGTGAAACTGTATCAGAACTGGTGTCTGCTGATAACACTGTGTCAGGACTTACGTCTGCGTGTAGGACTGTATCTGGGCTGGTGTCTGATTCTAATACAGTATCAGCACTGACATCTGAGTGTGATACTGTGACAGGACTCACATCTGAATGTAGGACTGTGTCTGGACTGGTGTGTGATTGTAATACTGTATTAGCACTGACATCTGATTGTGACGCTTTGTCAGGACTCACATCTGAGTGTTCGACTGTGTCTGGACTGGTGTCTGATTCTAATACTGTATCAGCTCTGACATCTGATTGTGACGCTTTGTCAGGACTCACATCTGAGTGTTCGACTGTGTCTGGACTGGTGTGTGATTGCAATACTGTATCAGCACTGACATCTGAGTGTGATACTGTGTCAAGAGTGGTGTCTGATTCTAATACTGCATCAGCAGTGACATCTGAGTCTGATACTGTGTCAGTACTTACATCTGAGTGTAATACTGTGTCAGTACTCACATCTGCGTGTGAAACTGTATCAGAACTGGTCTCTTCTTGTAAGAATGTGTCAGGACTTTCTGATTCTAAGAGTATGTCACAACTGCTGTCTGATTGTAACACTGTGTCAGGACTGAGGTCTGAGTGTAGGACTGTGTCTGGACTGGTTTCTGATTCTAATACAGTATCAGCACTGACATCTGAGTGTGACGCTTTGTCACGACTCACATCTGAGTGTTCGACTGTGTCTGGACTGGTTTCTGATTCTAATACTTTATCCGCACTGACATCTGAGTGTGATACTGTGTCAAGACTGGTGTCTGATTCTAATACAGTATCAGCACTGACATCTGAGTGTGATACTGAGTCAGCAGTGACATCTGAGTGTGATACTGTGTCAAGACTAGTGTCTGATTCTAATACAGTATCAGCACTGACATCTGAGTGTGATACTGTGTCAGTACTCACATCTGTGTGTGAAACTGTATCAGAACTGGTCTCTTCTTGTAAGAATGTGTCAGGACTCTCTGATTGTAAGAGTATGTCACAACTGCTATCTGATTGTAACAATGTGTCAGGACTGACGTCTGAGTGTAGGACTGTGTCTGGACTGGTTTCTGATTCTAATACTGTATCAGCACTGACATCTGAGTGTGATACTGAGTCAGCAGTGATATCTGAGTGTGATACTGTGTCAGTACTCACATCTCCATGTGAAACTATATCAGAACTGGTCTCTTCTTGTAAGAATGTGTCAGGACTTTCTGATTGTAAGAGTATGTCACAACTGCTGTCTGACTGTAACACTGTGTCAGTACTGACATCTGAGTGTAGGACTGTGTCTGGACTGGTGTCTGATTCTAATACTCTATCCGCACTGATATCTGAGTCTGATACTAAGGCAGGACTTGCGTCTAATTGCAAGACTGTATCAGAACTGCTGTCTGATTGTAACACTGTGTCAGGACTGAGGTCTGAGTGTAGGACTGTGTCTGGACTGGTTTCTGATTCTAATACAGTATCAGCACTGACATCTGAGTGTGACGCTTTGTCACGACTCACATCTGAGTGTTCGACTGTGTCTGGACTGGTTTCTGATTCTAATACTTTATCCGCACTGACATCTGAGTGTGATACTGTGTCAAGACTGGTGTCTGATTCTAATACAGTATCAGCACTGACATCTGAGTGTGATACTGAGTCAGCAGTGACATCTGAGTGTGATACTGTGTCAAGACTAGTGTCTGATTCTAATACAGTATCAGCACTGACATCTGAGTGTGATACTGTGTCAGTACTCACATCTGTGTGTGAAACTTTATCAGAACTGGTCTCTTCTTGTAAGAATGTGTCAGGACTCACTGATTGTAAGAGTATGTCACAACTGCTATCTGATTGTAACAATGTGTCAGGACTGACGTCTGAGTGTAGGACTGTGTCTGGACTGGTTTCTGATTCTAATACTGTATCAGCACTGACATCTGAGTGTGATACTGAGTCAGCAGTGACATCTGAGTGTGATACTGTGTCAAGACTAATGTCTGATTCTAATACAGTATCAGCACTGACATCTGAGTGTGATACTGTGTCAGTACTCACATCTGTGTGTGAAACTTTATCAGAACTGGTCTCTTCTTGTAAGAATGTGTCAGGACTCACTGATTGTAAGAGTATGTCACAACTGCTATCTGATTGTAACAATGTGTCAGGACTGACGTCTGAGTGTAGGACTGTGTCTGGACTGGTTTCTGATTCTAATACTGTATCAGCACTGACATCTGAGTGTGATACTGAGTCAGCAGTGACATCTGAGTGTGATACTGTGTCAGTACTCACATCTCCATGTGAAACTATGTCAGAACTGGTCTCTTCTTGTAAGAATGTGTCAGGACTTTCTGATTGTAAGAGTATGTCACAACTGCTGTCTGACTGTAACACTGTGTCAGTACTGACATCTGAGTGTAGGACTGTGTCTGGACTGGTGTCTGATTCTAATACTCTATCCGCACTGACATCTGAGTCTGATACTAAGGCAGGACTTGCGTCTAATTGCAAGACTGTATCAGAACTGCTGTCTGATTGTAACACTGTGTCAGGACTTACATCTGCGTGAAGGACTGTGTCTGGACTGGTGTGTGATTGTAATACTGTTTCAGCTCTGACATCTGAATATGACGCTTTGTCAGGACTCACATCTGAGTGTTCGACTGTGTCTGGGCTGGTGTCTGATTCTAATACAGTATGAGCACTGACATCTGAGTGTGATACTGTGTCAGGACTGGTGTCTGATTCTAATTCTGTATCAGCACTGACATCTGAGTGTAATACTGTGTCAGGATTGATGTCTAATTTTAATACTATATCAGCACTGACATCTGAGTGTGATACTGTCTCAGTACTCACATCTGAGTGTGACACTTTGTCAGGACTGATCTCTGAGTGTGAAACTGTATCAGAACTGGTGTCTGCTGATAACACTGTGTCAGGACTTACGTCTGCGTGTAGGACTGTATCTGGGCTGGTGTCTGATTCTAATACAGTATCAGCACTGACATCTGAGTGTGATACTGTGACAGGACTCACATCTGAATGTAGGACTGTGTCTGGACTGGTGTGTGATTGTAATACTGTATTAGCACTGACATCTGATTGTGACGCTTTGTCAGGACTCACATTTGAGTGTTCGACTGTGTCTGGACTGGTGTGTGATTGCAATACTGTATCTGCACTGACATCTGAGTGTGATACTGTGTCAAGAGTGGTGTCTGATTCTAATACTGCATCAGCAGTGACATCTGAGTCTGATACTGTGTCAGCACTTACATCTGAGTGTGATACTGTGTCAGTACTCACATCTGCGTGTGAAACTGTATCAGAACTGGTCTCTTCTTGTAAGAATGTGTCAGGACTTTCTGATTCTAAGAGTATGTCACAACTGCTGTCTGATTGTAACACTGTGTCAGGACTGAGGTCTGAGTGTAGGACTGTGTCTGGACTGGTTTCTGATTCTAATACAGTATCAGCACTGACATCTGAGTGTGACGCTTTGTCACGACTCACATCTGAGTGTTCGACTGTGTCTGGACTGGTTTCTGATTCTAATACTTTATCCGCACTGACATCTGAGTGTGATACTGTGTCAAGACTGGTGTCTGATTCTAATACAGTATCAGCACTGGCATCTGAGTGTGATACTGAGTCAGCACTGACATCTGAGTGTGATACTGTGTCAAGACTAGTGTCTGATTCTAATACAGTATCAGCACTGACATCTGAGTGTGATACTGTGTCAGTACTCACATCTCCATGTGAAACTATATCAGAACTGGTCTCTTCTTGTAAGAATGTGTCAGGACTTTCTGATTGTAAGAGTATGTCACAACTGCTGTCTGACTGTAACACTGTGTCAGGACTGACGTCTGAGTGTAGGACTGTGTCTGGACTGGTGTCTGATTCTAATACTCTATCCGCACTGACATCTGAGTCTGATACTAAGGCAGGACTTGCGTCTAATTGCAAGACTGTATCAGAACTGCTGTCTGATTGTAACACTGTGTCAGGACTGAGGTCTGAGTGTAGGACTGTGTCTGGACTGGTTTCTGATTCTAATACAGTATCAGCACTGACATCTGAGTGTGATACTGTGTCAGGACTGGTGTCTGATTCTAATTCTGTATCAGCACTGACATCTGAGTGTAATACTGTGTCAGGATTGATGTCTAATTTTAATACTATATCAGCACTGACATCTGAGTGTGATACTGTCTCAGTACTCACATCTGAGTGTGACACTTTGTCAGGACTGATCTCTGAGTGTGAAACTGTATCAGAACTGGTGTCTGCTGGTAACACTGTGTCAGGACTTACGTCTGCGTGTAGGACTGTATCTGGGCTGGTGTCTGATTCTAATACAGTATCAGCACTGACATCTGAGTGTGATACTGTGACAGGACTCACATCTGAATGTAGGACTGTGTCTGGACTGGTGTGTGATTGTAATACTGTATTAGCACTGACATCTGATTGTGACGCTTTGTCAGGACTCACATCTGAGTGTTCGACTGTGTCTGGACTGGTGTGTGATTGCAATACTGTATCTGCACTGACATCTGAGTGTGATACTGTGTCAAGAGTGGTGTCTGATTCTAATACTGCATCAGCAGTGACATCTGAGTCCGATACTGTGTCAGCACTTACATCTGAGTGTAATACTGTGTCAGTACTCACATCTGCGTGTGAAACTGTATCAGAACTGGTCTCTTCTTGTAAAAATGTGTCAGGACTTTCTGATTCTAAGAGTATGTCACAACTGCTGTCTGATTGTAACACTGTGTCAGGACTGAGGTCTGAATGTAGGACTGTGTCTGGACTGCTTTCTGATTCTAATACAGTATCAGCACAGACATCTGAGTGTGACGCTTTGTCACGACTCACATCTGAGTGTTCGACTGTGTCTGGACTGGTTTCTGATTCTAATACTTTATCCGCACTGACATCTGAGTGTGATACTGTGTCAAGACTGGTGTCTGATTCTAATACAGTATCAGCACTGACATCTGAGTCTGCAGTGACATCTGAGTGTGATACTGTGTCAAGACTAGTGTCTGATTCTAATACAGTATCAGCACTGACATCTGAGTGTGATACTGTGTCAGTACTCACATCTGTGTGTGAAACTGTATCAGAACTGGTCTCTTCTTGTAAGAATGTGTCAGGACTCTCTGATTGTAAGAGTATGTCACAACTGCTATCTGATTGTAACAATGTGTCAGGACTGACGTCTGAGTGTAGGACTGTGTCTGGACTGGTTTCTGATTCTAATACTGTATCAGCACTGACATCTGAGTGTGATACTGAGTCAGCAGTGACATCTGAGTGTGATACTGTGTCAGTACTCACATCTCCATGTGAAACTATATCAGAACTGGTCTCTTCTTGTAAGAATGTGTCAGGACTTTCTGATTGTAAGAGTATGTCACAACTGCTGTCTGACTGTAACACTGTGTCAGTACTGACATCTGAGTGTAGGACTGTGTCTGGACTGGTGTCTGATTCTAATACTCTATCCGCACTGACATCTGAGTCTGATACTAAGGCAGGACTTGCGTCTAATTGCAAGACTGTATCAGAACTGCTGTCTGATTGTAACACTGTGTCAGGACTGAGGTCTGAGTGTAGGACTGTGTCTGGACTGGTTTCTGATTCTAATACAGTATCAGCACTGACATCTGAGTGTGATACTGTGTCAGGACTGGTGTCTGATTCTAATTCTGTATCAGCACTGACATCTGAGTGTAATACTGTGTCAGGATTGATGTCTAATTTTAATACTATATCAGCACTGACATCTGAGTGTGATACTGTCTCAGTACTCACATCTGAGTGTGACACTTTGTCAGGACTGATCTCTGAGTGTGAAACTGTATCAGAACTGGTGTCTGCTGGTAACACTGTGTCAGGACTTACGTCTGCGTGTAGGACTGTATCTGGGCTGGTGTCTGATTCTAATACAGTATCAGCACTGACATCTGAGTGTGATACTGTGACAGGACTCACATCTGAATGTAGGACTGTGTCTGGACTGGTGTGTGATTGTAATACTGTATTAGCACTGACATCTGATTGTGACGCTTTGTCAGGACTCACATCTGAGTGTTCGACTGTGTCTGGACTGGTGTGTGATTGCAATACTGTATCTGCACTGACATCTGAGTGTGATACTGTGTCAAGAGTGGTGTCTGATTCTAATACTGCATCAGCAGTGACATCTGAGTCCGATACTGTGTCAGCACTTACATCTGAGTGTAATACTGTGTCAGTACTCACATCTGCGTGTGAAACTGTATCAGAACTGGTCTCTTCTTGTAAAAATGTGTCAGGACTTTCTGATTCTAAGAGTATGTCACAACTGCTGTCTGATTGTAACACTGTGTCAGGACTGAGGTCTGAATGTAGGACTGTGTCTGGACTGCTTTCTGATTCTAATACAGTATCAGCACAGACATCTGAGTGTGACGCTTTGTCACGACTCACATCTGAGTGTTCGACTGTGTCTGGACTGGTTTCTGATTCTAATACTTTATCCGCACTGACATCTGAGTGTGATACTGTGTCAAGACTGGTGTCTGATTCTAATACAGTATCAGCACTGACATCTGAGTCTGCAGTGACATCTGAGTGTGATACTGTGTCAAGACTAGTGTCTGATTCTAATACAGTATCAGCACTGACATCTGAGTGTGATACTGTGTCAGTACTCACATCTGTGTGTGAAACTGTATCAGAACTGGTCTCTTCTTGTAAGAATGTGTCAGGACTCTCTGATTGTAAGAGTATGTCACAACTGCTATCTGATTGTAACAATGTGTCAGGACTGACGTCTGAGTGTAGGACTGTGTCTGGACTGGTTTCTGATTCTAATACTGTATCAGCACTGACATCTGAGTGTGATACTGAGTCAGCAGTGACATCTGAGTGTGATACTGTGTCAGTACTCACATCTCCATGTGAAACTATATCAGAACTGGTCTCTTCTTGTAAGAATGTGTCAGGACTTTCTGATTGTAAGAGTATGTCACAACTGCTGTCTGACTGTAACACTGTGTCAGTACTGACATCTGAGTGTAGGACTGTGTCTGGACTGGTGTCTGATTCTAATACTCTATCCGCACTGACATCTGAGTCTGATACTAAGGCAGGACTTGCGTCTAATTGCAAGACTGTATCAGAACTGCTGTCTGATTGTAACACTGTGTCAGGACTGAGGTCTGAGTGTAGGACTGTGTCTGGACTGGTTTCTGATTCTAATACAGTATCAGCACTGACATCTGAGTGTGATACTGTGTCAAGACTGGTGTCTGATTCTAATACAGTATCAGCACTGACATCTGAGTGTGATACTGAGTCAGCAGTGACATCTGAGTGTGATACTGTGTCAAGACTAATGTCTGATTCTAATACAGTATCAGCACTGACATCTGAGTGTGATACTGTGTCAGTACTCACATCTGTGTGTGAAACTTTATCAGAACTGGTCTCTTCTTGTAAGAATGTGTCAGGACTCACTGATTGTAAGAGTATGTCACAACTGCTATCTGATTGTAACAATGTGTCAGGACTGACGTCTGAGTGTAGGACTGTGTCTGGACTGGTTTCTGATTCTAATACTGTATCAGCACTGACATCTGAGTGTGATACTGAGTCAGCAGTGACATCTGAGTGTGATACTGTGTCAGTACTCACATCTCCATGTGAAACTATGTCAGAACTGGTCTCTTCTTGTAAGAATGTGTCAGGACTTTCTGATTGTAAGAGTATGTCACAACTGCTGTCTGACTGTAACACTGTGTCAGTACTGACATCTGAGTGTAGGACTGTGTCTGGACTGGTGTCTGATTCTAATACTCTATCCGCACTGACATCTGAGTCTGATACTAAGGCAGGACTTGCGTCTAATTGCAAGACTGTATCAGAACTGCTGTCTGATTGTAACACTGTGTCAGGACTTACATCTGCGTGAAGGACTGTGTCTGGACTGGTGTGTGATTGTAATACTGTTTCAGCTCTGACATCTGAATATGACGCTTTGTCAGGACTCACATCTGAGTGTTCGACTGTGTCTGGGCTGGTGTCTGATTCTAATACAGTATGAGCACTGACATCTGAGTGTGATACTGTGTCAGGACTGGTGTCTGATTCTAATTCTGTATCAGCACTGACATCTGAGTGTAATACTGTGTCAGGATTGATGTCTAATTTTAATACTATATCAGCACTGACATCTGAGTGTGATACTGTCTCAGTACTCACATCTGAGTGTGACACTTTGTCAGGACTGATCTCTGAGTGTGAAACTGTATCAGAACTGGTGTCTGCTGATAACACTGTGTCAGGACTTACGTCTGCGTGTAGGACTGTATCTGGGCTGGTGTCTGATTCTAATACAGTATCAGCACTGACATCTGAGTGTGATACTGTGACAGGACTCACATCTGAATGTAGGACTGTGTCTGGACTGGTGTGTGATTGTAATACTGTATTAGCACTGACATCTGATTGTGACGCTTTGTCAGGACTCACATTTGAGTGTTCGACTGTGTCTGGACTGGTGTGTGATTGCAATACTGTATCTGCACTGACATCTGAGTGTGATACTGTGTCAAGAGTGGTGTCTGATTCTAATACTGCATCAGCAGTGACATCTGAGTCTGATACTGTGTCAGCACTTACATCTGAGTGTGATACTGTGTCAGTACTCACATCTGCGTGTGAAACTGTATCAGAACTGGTCTCTTCTTGTAAGAATGTGTCAGGACTTTCTGATTCTAAGAGTATGTCACAACTGCTGTCTGATTGTAACACTGTGTCAGGACTGAGGTCTGAGTGTAGGACTGTGTCTGGACTGGTTTCTGATTCTAATACAGTATCAGCACTGACATCTGAGTGTGACGCTTTGTCACGACTCACATCTGAGTGTTCGACTGTGTCTGGACTGGTTTCTGATTCTAATACTTTATCCGCACTGACATCTGAGTGTGATACTGTGTCAAGACTGGTGTCTGATTCTAATACAGTATCAGCACTGGCATCTGAGTGTGATACTGAGTCAGCACTGACATCTGAGTGTGATACTGTGTCAAGACTAGTGTCTGATTCTAATACAGTATCAGCACTGACATCTGAGTGTGATACTGTGTCAGTACTCACATCTCCATGTGAAACTATATCAGAACTGGTCTCTTCTTGTAAGAATGTGTCAGGACTTTCTGATTGTAAGAGTATGTCACAACTGCTGTCTGACTGTAACACTGTGTCAGGACTGACGTCTGAGTGTAGGACTGTGTCTGGACTGGTGTCTGATTCTAATACTCTATCCGCACTGACATCTGAGTCTGATACTAAGGCAGGACTTGCGTCTAATTGCAAGACTGTATCAGAACTGCTGTCTGATTGTAACACTGTGTCAGGACTGAGGTCTGAGTGTAGGACTGTGTCTGGACTGGTTTCTGATTCTAATACAGTATCAGCACTGACATCTGAGTGTGATACTGTGTCAGGACTGGTGTCTGATTCTAATTCTGTATCAGCACTGACATCTGAGTGTAATACTGTGTCAGGATTGATGTCTAATTTTAATACTATATCAGCACTGACATCTGAGTGTGATACTGTCTCAGTACTCACATCTGAGTGTGACACTTTGTCAGGACTGATCTCTGAGTGTGAAACTGTATCAGAACTGGTGTCTGCTGGTAACACTGTGTCAGGACTTACGTCTGCGTGTAGGACTGTATCTGGGCTGGTGTCTGATTCTAATACAGTATCAGCACTGACATCTGAGTGTGATACTGTGACAGGACTCACATCTGAATGTAGGACTGTGTCTGGACTGGTGTGTGATTGTAATACTGTATTAGCACTGACATCTGATTGTGACGCTTTGTCAGGACTCACATTTGAGTGTTCGACTGTGTCTGGACTGGTGTGTGATTGCAATACTGTATCTGCACTGACATCTGAGTGTGATACTGTGTCAAGAGTGGTGTCTGATTCTACTACTGCATCAGCAGTGACATCTGAGTCTGATACTGTGTCAGCACTTACATCTGAGTGTGATACTGTGTCAGTACTCACATCTGCGTGTGAAACTGTATCAGAACTGGTCTCTTCTTGTAAGAATGTGTCAGGACTTTCTGATTCTAAGAGTATGTCACAACTGCTGTCTGATTGTAACACTGTGTCAGGACTGAGGTCTGAGTGTAGGACTGTGTCTGGACTGGGTTCTGATTCTAATACAGTATCAGCACTGACATCTGAGTGTGATACTGTGTCAAGACTGGTGTCTGATTCTAATACAGTATCAGCACTGACATCTGAGTGTGATACTGAGTCAGCAGTGACATCTGAGTGTGATACTGTGTCAAGACTAGTGTCTGATTCTAATACAGTATCAGCACTGACATCTGAGTGTGATACTGTGTCAGTACTCACATCTGTGTGTGAAACTGTATCAGAACTGGTCTCTTCTTGTAAGAATGTGTCAGGACTCTCTGATTGTAAGAGTATGTCACAACTGCTATCTGATTGTAACAATGTGTCAGGACTGACGTCTGAGTGTAGGACTGTGTCTGGACTGGTTTCTGATTCTAATACAGTATCAGCACTGACATCTGAGTGTGATACTGTGTCAGGACTGGTGTCTGATTCTAATTCTGTATCAGCACTGACATCTGAGTGTAATACTGTGTCAGGATTGATGTCTAATTTTAATACTATATCAGCACTGACATCTGAGTGTGATACTGTCTCAGTACTCACATCTGAGTGTGACACTTTGTCAGGACTGATCTCTGAGTGTGAAACTGTATCAGAACTGGTGTCTGCTGGTAACACTGTGTCAGGACTTACGTCTGCGTGTAGGACTGTATCTGGGCTGGTGTCTGATTCTAATACAGTATCAGCACTGACATCTGAGTGTGATACTGTGACAGGACTCACATCTGAATGTAGGACTGTGTCTGGACTGGTGTGTGATTGTAATACTGTATTAGCACTGACATCTGATTGTGACGCTTTGTCAGGACTCACATCTGAGTGTTCGACTGTGTCTGGACTGGTGTGTGATTGCAATACTGTATCTGCACTGACATCTGAGTGTGATACTGTGTCAAGAGTGGTGTCTGATTCTAATACTGCATCAGCAGTGACATCTGAGTCCGATACTGTGTCAGCACTTACATCTGAGTGTAATACTGTGTCAGTACTCACATCTGCGTGTGAAACTGTATCAGAACTGGTCTCTTCTTGTAAAAATGTGTCTGGACTTTCTGATTCTAAGAGTATGTCACAACTGCTGTCTGATTGTAACACTGTGTCAGGACTGAGGTCTGAATGTAGGACTGTTTCTGGACTGGTTTCTGATTCTAATACAGTATCAGCACAGACATCTGAGTGTGACGCTTTGTCACGACTCACATCTGAGTGTTCGACTGTGTCTGGACTGGTTTCTGATTCTAATACTTTATCCGCACTGACATCTGAGTGTGATACTGTGTCAAGACTAGTGTCTGATTCTAATACAGTATCAGCACTGACATCTGAGTGTGATACTGTGTCAGTACTCACATCTGTGTGTGAAACTGTATCAGAACTGGTCTCTTCTTGTAAGAATGTGTCAGGACTCTCTGATTGTAAGAGTATGTCACAACTGCTATCTGATTGTAACAATGTGTCAGGACTGACGTCTGAGTGTAGGACTGTGTCTGGACTGGTGTCTGATTCTAATACTCTATCCGCACTGACATCTGAGTCTGATACTAAGGCAGGACTTGCGTCTAATTGCAAGACTGTATCAGAACTGCTGTCTGATTGTAACACTGTGTCAGGACTTACATCTGCGTGAAGGACTGTGTCTGGACTGGTGTGTGATTGTAATACTGTTTCAGCTCTGACATCTGAATATGACGCTTTGTCAGGACTCACATCTGAGTGTTCGACTGTGTCTGGGCTGGTGTCTGATTCTAATACAGTATGAGCACTGACATCTGAGTGTGATACTGTGTCAGTACTCACATCTCCATGTGAAACTATATCAGAACTGGTCTCTTCTTGTAAGAATGTGTCAGGACTTTCTGATTGTAAGAGTATGTCACAACTGCTGTCTGACTGTAACACTGTGTCAGTACTGACATCTGAGTGTAGGACTGTGTCTGGACTGGTGTCTGATTCTAATACTCTGTCCGCACTGACATCTGAGTCTGATACTAAGGCAGGACTTGCGTCTAATTGCAAGACTGTATCAGAACTGCTGTCTGATTGTAACACTGTGTCAGGACTGAGGTCTGAGTGTAGGACTGTGTCTGGACTGGTTTCTGATTCTAATACAGTATCAGCACTGACATCTGAGTGTGATACTGTGTCAGGACTGGTGTCTGATTCTAATTCTGTATCAGCACTGACATCTGAGTGTAATACTGTGTCAGGATTGATGTCTAATTTTAATACTATATCAGCACTGACATCTGAGTGTGATACTGTCTCAGTACTCACATCTGAGTGTGACACTTTGTCAGGACTGATCTCTGAGTGTGAAACTGTATCAGAACTGGTGTCTGCTGGTAACACTGTGTCAGGACTTACGTCTGCGTGTAGGACTGTATCTGGGCTGGTGTCTGATTCTAATACAGTATCAGCACTGACATCTGAGTGTGATTCTGTGACAGGACTCACATCTGAATGTAGGACTGTGTCTGGACTGGTGTGTGATTGTAATACTGTATTAGCACTGACATCTGATTGTGACGCTTTGTCAGGACTCACATCTGAGTGTTCGACTGTGTCTGGACTGGTGTGTGATTGCAATACTGTATCAGCTCTGACATCTGATTGTGACGCTTTGTCAGGACTCACATCTGAGTGTTCGACTGTGTCTGGACTGGTGTGTGATTGCAATACTGTATCAGCACTGACATCTGAGTGTGATACTGTGTCAAGAGTGGTGTCTGATTCTAATACTGCATCAGCAGTGACATCTGAGTCTGATACTGTGTCAGTACTTACATCTGAGTGTAATACTGTGTCAGTACTCACATCTGCGTGTGAAACTGTATCAGAACTGGTCTCTTCTTGTAAGAATGTGTCAGGACTTTCTGATTCTAAGAGTATGTCACAACTGCTGTCTGATTGTAACACTGTGTCAGGACTGAGGTCTGAGTGTAGGACTGTGTCTGGACTGGTTTCTGATTCTAATACAGTATCAGCACTGACATCTGAGTGTGACGCTTTGTCACGACTCACATCTGAGTGTTCGACTGTGTCTGGGCTGGTGTCTGATTCTAATACAGTATGAGCACTGACATCTGAGTGTGATACTGTGTCAGGACTGGTGTCTGATTCTAATTCTGTATCAGCACTGACATCTGAGTGTAATACTGTGTCAGGATTGATGTCTAATTTTAATACTATATCAGCACTGACATCTGAGTGTGATACTGTCTCAGTACTCACATCTGAGTGTGACACTTTGTCAGGACTGATCTCTGAGTGTGAAACTGTATCAGAACTGGTGTCTGCTGATAACACTGTGTCAGGACTTACGTCTGCGTGTAGGACTGTATCTGGGCTGGTGTCTGATTCTAATACAGTATCAGCACTGACATCTGAGTGTGATACTGTGACAGGACTCACATCTGAATGTAGGACTGTGTCTGGACTGGTGTGTGATTGTAATACTGTATTAGCACTGACATCTGATTGTGACGCTTTGTCAGGACTCACATTTGAGTGTTCGACTGTGTCTGGACTGGTGTGTGATTGCAATACTGTATCTGCACTGACATCTGAGTGTGATACTGTGTCAAGAGTGGTGTCTGATTCTAATACTGCATCAGCAGTGACATCTGAGTCTGATACTGTGTCAGCACTTACATCTGAGTGTGATACTGTGTCAGTACTCACATCTGCGTGTGAAACTGTATCAGAACTGGTCTCTTCTTGTAAGAATGTGTCAGGACTTTCTGATTCTAAGAGTATGTCACAACTGCTGTCTGATTGTAACACTGTGTCAGGACTGAGCTCTGAGTGTAGGACTGTGTCTGGACTGGTTTCTGATTCTAATACAGTATCAGCACTGACATCTGAGTGTGACGCTTTGTCACGACTCACATCTGAGTGTTCGACTGTGTCTGGACTGGTTTCTGATTCTAATACTTTATCCGCACTGACATCTGAGTGTGATACTGTGTCAAGACTGGTGTCTGATTCTAATACAGTATCAGCACTGACATCTGAGTGTGATACTGAGTCAGCAGTGACATCTGAGTGTGATACTGTGTCAAGATTAGTGTCTGATTCTAATACAGTATCAGCACTGACATCTGAGTGTGATACTGTGTCAGTACTCACATCTGTGTGTGAAACTGTATCAGAACTGGTCTCTTCTTGTAAGAATGTGTCAGGACTCTCTGATTGTAAGAGTATGTCACAACTGCTATCTGATTGTAACAATGTGTCAGGACTGACGTCTGAGTGTAGGACTGTGTCTGGACTGGTTTCTGATTCTAATACTTTATCAGCACTGACATCTGAGTGTGATACTGAGTCAGCAGTGACATCTGAGTGTGATACTGTGTCAGTACTCACATCTCCATGTGAAACTATATCAGAACTGGTCTCTTCTTGTAAGAATGTGTCAGGACTTTCTGATTGTAAGAGTATGTCACAACTGCTGTCTGACTGTAACACTGTGTCAGTACTGACATCTGAGTGTAGGACTGTGTCTGGACTGGTGTCTGATTCTAATACTCTGTCCGCACTGACATCTGAGTCTGATACTAAGGCAGGACTTGCGTCTAATTGCAAGACTGTATCAGAACTGCTGTCTGATTGTAACACTGTGTCAGGACTGAGGTCTGAGTGTAGGACTGTGTCTGGACTGGTTTCTGATTCTAATACAGTATCAGCACTGACATCTGAGTGTGATACTGTGTCAGGACTGGTGTCTGATTCTAATTCTGTATCAGCACTGACATCTGAGTGTAATACTGTGTCAGGATTGATGTCTAATTTTAATACTATATCAGCACTGACATCTGAGTGTGATACTGTCTCAGTACTCACATCTGAGTGTGACACTTTGTCAGGACTGATCTCTGAGTGTGAAACTGTATCAGAACTGGTGTCTGCTGGTAACACTGTGTCAGGACTTACGTCTGCGTGTAGGACTGTATCTGGGCTGGTGTCTGATTCTAATACAGTATCAGCACTGACATCTGAGTGTGATACTGTGACAGGACTCACATCTGAATGTAGGACTGTGTCTGGACTGGTGTGTGATTGTAATACTGTATTAGCACTGACATCTGATTGTGACGCTTTGTCAGGACTCACATCTGAGTGTTCGACTGTGTCTGGACTGGTGTGTGATTGCAATACTGTATCAGCTCTGACATCTGATTGTGACGCTTTGTCAGGACTCACATCTGAGTGTTCGACTGTGTCTGGACTGGTGTGTGATTGCAATACTGTATCAGCACTGACATCTGAGTGTGATACTGTGTCAAGAGTGGTGTCTGATTCTAATACTGCATCAGCAGTGACATCTGAGTCTGATACTGTGTCAGTACTTACATCTGAGTGTAATACTGTGTCAGTACTCACATCTGCGTGTGAAACTGTATCAGAACTGGTCTCTTCTTGTAAGAATGTGTCAGGACTTTCTGATTCTAAGAGTATGTCACAACTGCTATCTGATTGTAACAATGTGTCAGGACTGACGTCTGAGTGTAGGACTGTGTCTGGACTGGTTTCTGATTCTAATACTGTATCAGCACTGACATCTGAGTGTGATACTGAGTCAGCAGTGACATCTGAGTGTGATACTGTGTCAGTACTCACATCTCCATGTGAAACTATATCAGAACTGGTCTCTTCTTGTAAGAATGTGTCAGGACTTTCTGATTGTAAGAGTATGTCACAACTGCTGTCTGACTGTAACACTGTGTCAGTACTGACATCTGAGTGTAGGACTGTGTCTGGACTGGTGTCTGATTCTAATACTCTATCCGCACTGACATCTGAGTCTGATACTAAGGCAGGACTTGCGTCTAATTGCAAGACTGTATCAGAACTGCTGTCTGATTGTAACACTGTGTCAGGACTGAGGTCTGAGTGTAGGACTGTGTCTGGACTGGTTTCTGATTCTAATACAGTATCAGCACTGACATCTGAGTGTGACGCTTTGTCACGACTCACATCTGAGTGTTCGACTGTGTCTGGACTGGTTTCTGATTCTAATACTTTATCCGCACTGACATCTGAGTGTGATACTGTGTCAAGACTGGTGTCTGATTCTAATACAGTATCAGCACTGACATCTGAGTGTGATACTGAGTCAGCAGTGACATCTGAGTGTGATACTGTGTCAAGACTAGTGTCTGATTCTAATACAGTATCAGCACTGACATCTGAGTGTGATACTGTGTCAGTACTCACATCTGTGTGTGAAACTTTATCAGAACTGGTCTCTTCTTGTAAGAATGTGTCAGGACTCACTGATTGTAAGAGTATGTCACAACTGCTATCTGATTGTAACAATGTGTCAGGACTGACGTCTGAGTGTAGGACTGTGTCTGGACTGGTTTCTGATTCTAATACTGTATCAGCACTGACATCTGAGTGTGATACTGAGTCAGCAGTGACATCTGAGTGTGATACTGTGTCAGTACTCACATCTCCATGTGAAACTATATCAGAACTGGTCTCTTCTTGTAAGAATGTGTCAGGACTTTCTGATTGTAAGAGTATGTCACAACTTCTGTCTGACTGTAACACTGTGTCAGTACTGACATCTGAGTGTAGGACTGTGTCTGGACTGGTGTCTGATTCTAATACTCTATCCGCACTGATATCTGAGTCTGATACTAAGGCAGGACTTGCGTCTAATTGCAAGACTGTATCAGAACTGCTGTCTGATTGTAACACTGTGTCAGGACTTACATCTGCGTGAAGGACTGTGTCTGGACTGGTGTGTGATTGTAATACTGTTTCAGCTCTGACATCTGAATATGACGCTTTGTCAGGACTCACATCTGAGTGTTCGACTGTGTCTGGGCTGGTGTCTGATTCTAATACAGTATGAGCACTGACATCTGAGTGTGATACTGTGTCAGGACTGGTGTCTGATTCTAATTCTGTATCAGCACTGACATCTGAGTGTAATACTGTGTCAGGATTGATGTCTAATTTTAATACTATATCAGCACTGACATCTGAGTGTGATACTGTCTCAGTACTCACATCTGAGTGTGACACTTTGTCAGGACTGATCTCTGAGTGTGAAACTGTATCAGAACTGGTGTCTGCTGATAACACTGTGTCAGGACTTACGTCTGCGTGTAGGACTGTATCTGGGCTGGTGTCTGATTCTAATACAGTATCAGCACTGACATCTGAGTGTGATACTGTGACAGGACTCACATCTGAATGTAGGACTGTGTCTGGACTGGTGTGTGATTGTAATACTGTATTAGCACTGACATCTGATTGTGACGCTTTGTCAGGACTCACATTTGAGTGTTCGACTGTGTCTGGACTGGTGTGTGATTGCAATACTGTATCTGCACTGACATCTGAGTGTGATACTGTGTCAAGAGTGGTGTCTGATTCTAATACTGCATCAGCAGTGACATCTGAGTCTGATACTGTGTCAGCACTTACATCTGAGTGTGATACTGTGTCAGTACTCACATCTGCGTGTGAAACTGTATCAGAACTGGTCTCTTCTTGTAAGAATGTGTCAGGACTTTCTGATTCTAAGAGTATGTCACAACTGCTGTCTGATTGTAACACTGTGTCAGGACTGAGGTCTGAGTGTAGGACTGTGTCTGGACTGGTTTCTGATTCTAATACAGTATCAGCACTGACATCTGAGTGTGACGCTTTGTCACGACTCACATCTGAGTGTTCGACTGTGTCTGGACTGGTTTCTGATTCTAATACTTTATCCGCACTGACATCTGAGTGTGATACTGTGTCAAGACTGGTGTCTGATTCTAATACAGTATCAGCACTGACATCTGAGTGTGATACTGAGTCAGCACTGACATCTGAGTGTGATACTGTGTCAAGACTAGTGTCTGATTCTAATACAGTATCAGCACTGACATCTGAGTGTGATACTGTGTCAGTACTCACATCTGTGTGTGAAACTGTATCAGAACTGGTCTCTTCTTGTAAGAATGTGTCAGGACTCTCTGATTGTAAGAGTATGTCACAACTGCTATCTGATTGTAACAATGTGTCAGGACTGACGTCTGAGTGTAGGACTGTGTCTGGACTGGTTTCTGATTCTAATACTTTATCAGCACTGACATCTGAGTGTGATACTGAGTCAGCAGTGACATCTGAGTGTGATACTGTGTCAGTACTCACATCTCCATGTGAAACTATACCAGAACTGGTCTCTTCTTGTAAGAATGTGTCAGGACTTTCTGATTGTAAGAGTATGTCACAACTGCTGTCTGACTGTAACACTGTGTCAGTACTGACATCTGAGTGTAGGACTGTGTCTGGACTGGTGTCTGATTCTAATACTCTATCCGCACTGACATCTGAGTCTGATACTAAGGCAGGACTTGCGTCTAATTGCAAGACTGTATCAGAACTGCTGTCTGATTGTAACACTGTGTCAGGACTGAGGTCTGAGTGTAGGACTGTGTCTGGACTGGTTTCTGATTCTAATACAGTATCAGCACTGACATCTGAGTGTGATACTGTGTCAGGACTGGTGTCTGATTCTAATTCTGTATCAGCACTGACATCTGAGTGTAATACTGTGTCAGGATTGATGTCTAATTTTAATACTATATCAGCACTGACATCTGAGTGTGATACTGTCTCAGTACTCACATCTGAGTGTGACACTTTGTCAGGACTGATCTCTGAGTGTGAAACTGTATCAGAACTGGTGTCTGCTGGTAACACTGTGTCAGGACTTACGTCTGCGTGTAGGACTGTATCTGGGCTGGTGTCTGATTCTAATACAGTATCAGCACTGACATCTGAGTGTGATACTGTGACAGGACTCACATCTGAATGTAGGACTGTGTCTGGACTGGTGTGTGATTGTAATACTGTATTAGCACTGACATCTGATTGTGACGCTTTGTCAGGACTCACATCTGAGTGTTCGACTGTGTCTGGACTGGTGTGTGATTGCAATACTGTATCAGCTCTGACATCTGATTGTGACGCTTTGTCAGGACTCACATCTGAGTGTTCGACTGTGTCTGGACTGGTGTGTGATTGCAATACTGTATCAGCACTGACATCTGAGTGTGATACTGTGTCAAGAGTGGTGTCTGATTCTAATACTGCATCAGCAGTGACATCTGAGTCTGATACTGTGTCAGTACTTACATCTGAGTGTAATACTGTGTCAGTACTCACATCTGCGTGTGAAACTGTATCAGAACTGGTCTCTTCTTGTAAGAATGTGTCAGGACTTTCTGATTCTAAGAGTATGTCACAACTGCTATCTGATTGTAACAATGTGTCAGGACTGACGTCTGAGTGTAGGACTGTGTCTGGACTGGTTTCTGATTCTAATACTGTATCAGCACTGACATCTGAGTGTGATACTGAGTCAGCAGTGACATCTGAGTGTGATACTGTGTCAGTACTCACATCTCCATGTGAAACTATATCAGAACTGGTCTCTTCTTGTAAGAATGTGTCAGGACTTTCTGATTGTAAGAGTATGTCACAACTGCTGTCTGACTGTAACACTGTGTCAGTACTGACATCTGAGTGTAGGACTGTGTCTGGACTGGTGTCTGATTCTAATACTCTATCCGCACTGACATCTGAGTCTGATACTAAGGCAGGACTTGCGTCTAATTGCAAGACTGTATCAGAACTGCTGTCTGATTGTAACACTGTGTCAGGACTGAGGTCTGAGTGTAGGACTGTGTCTGGACTGGTTTCTGATTCTAATACAGTATCAGCACTGACATCTGAGTGTGACGCTTTGTCACGACTCACATCTGAGTGTTCGACTGTGTCTGGACTGGTTTCTGATTCTAATACTTTATCCGCACTGACATCTGAGTGTGATACTGTGTCAAGACTGGTGTCTGATTCTAATACAGTATCAGCACTGACATCTGAGTGTGATACTGAGTCAGCAGTGACATCTGAGTGTGATACTGTGTCAAGACTAGTGTCTGATTCTAATACAGTATCAGCACTGACATCTGAGTGTGATACTGTGTCAGTACTCACATCTGTGTGTGAAACTTTATCAGAACTGGTCTCTTCTTGTAAGAATGTGTCAGGACTCACTGATTGTAAGAGTATGTCACAACTGCTATCTGATTGTAACAATGTGTCAGGACTGACGTCTGAGTGTAGGACTGTGTCTGGACTGGTTTCTGATTCTAATACTGTATCAGCACTGACATCTGAGTGTGATACTGAGTCAGCAGTGACATCTGAGTGTGATACTGTGTCAGTACTCACATCTCCATGTGAAACTATATCAGAACTGGTCTCTTCTTGTAAGAATGTGTCAGGACTTTCTGATTGTAAGAGTATGTCACAACTTCTGTCTGACTGTAACACTGTGTCAGTACTGACATCTGAGTGTAGGACTGTGTCTGGACTGGTGTCTGATTCTAATACTCTATCCGCACTGATATCTGAGTCTGATACTAAGGCAGGACTTGCGTCTAATTGCAAGACTGTATCAGAACTGCTGTCTGATTGTAACACTGTGTCAGGACTTACATCTGCGTGAAGGACTGTGTCTGGACTGGTGTGTGATTGTAATACTGTTTCAGCTCTGACATCTGAATATGACGCTTTGTCAGGACTCACATCTGAGTGTTCGACTGTGTCTGGGCTGGTGTCTGATTCTAATACAGTATGAGCACTGACATCTGAGTGTGATACTGTGTCAGGACTGGTGTCTGATTCTAATTCTGTATCAGCACTGACATCTGAGTGTAATACTGTGTCAGGATTGATGTCTAATTTTAATACTATATCAGCACTGACATCTGAGTGTGATACTGTCTCAGTACTCACATCTGAGTGTGACACTTTGTCAGGACTGATCTCTGAGTGTGAAACTGTATCAGAACTGGTGTCTGCTGATAACACTGTGTCAGGACTTACGTCTGCGTGTAGGACTGTATCTGGGCTGGTGTCTGATTCTAATACAGTATCAGCACTGACATCTGAGTGTGATACTGTGACAGGACTCACATCTGAATGTAGGACTGTGTCTGGACTGGTGTGTGATTGTAATACTGTATTAGCACTGACATCTGATTGTGACGCTTTGTCAGGACTCACATTTGAGTGTTCGACTGTGTCTGGACTGGTGTGTGATTGCAATACTGTATCTGCACTGACATCTGAGTGTGATACTGTGTCAAGAGTGGTGTCTGATTCTAATACTGCATCAGCAGTGACATCTGAGTCTGATACTGTGTCAGCACTTACATCTGAGTGTGATACTGTGTCAGTACTCACATCTGCGTGTGAAACTGTATCAGAACTGGTCTCTTCTTGTAAGAATGTGTCAGGACTTTCTGATTCTAAGAGTATGTCACAACTGCTGTCTGATTGTAACACTGTGTCAGGACTGAGGTCTGAGTGTAGGACTGTGTCTGGACTGGTTTCTGATTCTAATACAGTATCAGCACTGACATCTGAGTGTGACGCTTTGTCACGACTCACATCTGAGTGTTCGACTGTGTCTGGACTGGTTTCTGATTCTAATACTTTATCCGCACTGACATCTGAGTGTGATACTGTGTCAAGACTGGTGTCTGATTCTAATACAGTATCAGCACTGACATCTGAGTGTGATACTGAGTCAGCACTGACATCTGAGTGTGATACTGTGTCAAGACTAGTGTCTGATTCTAATACAGTATCAGCACTGACATCTGAGTGTGATACTGTGTCAGTACTCACATCTGTGTGTGAAACTGTATCAGAACTGGTCTCTTCTTGTAAGAATGTGTCAGGACTCTCTGATTGTAAGAGTATGTCACAACTGCTATCTGATTGTAACAATGTGTCAGGACTGACGTCTGAGTGTAGGACTGTGTCTGGACTGGTTTCTGATTCTAATACTTTATCAGCACTGACATCTGAGTGTGATACTGAGTCAGCAGTGACATCTGAGTGTGATACTGTGTCAGTACTCACATCTCCATGTGAAACTATACCAGAACTGGTCTCTTCTTGTAAGAATGTGTCAGGACTTTCTGATTGTAAGAGTATGTCACAACTGCTGTCTGACTGTAACACTGTGTCAGTACTGACATCTGAGTGTAGGACTGTGTCTGGACTGGTGTCTGATTCTAATACTCTATCCGCACTGACATCTGAGTCTGATACTAAGGCAGGACTTGCGTCTAATTGCAAGACTGTATCAGAACTGCTGTCTGATTGTAACACTGTGTCAGGACTGAGGTCTGAGTGTAGGACTGTGTCTGGACTGGTTTCTGATTCTAATACAGTATCAGCACTGACATCTGAGTGTGATACTGTGTCAGGACTGGTGTCTGATTCTAATTCTGTATCAGCACTGACATCTGAGTGTAATACTGTGTCAGGATTGATGTCTAATTTTAATACTATATCAGCACTGACATCTGAGTGTGATACTGTCTCAGTACTCACATCTGAGTGTGACACTTTGTCAGGACTGATCTCTGAGTGTGAAACTGTATCAGAACTGGTGTCTGCTGGTAACACTGTGTCAGGACTTACGTCTGCGTGTAGGACTGTATCTGGGCTGGTGTCTGATTCTAATACAGTATCAGCACTGACATCTGAGTGTGATACTGTGACAGGACTCACATCTGAATGTAGGACTGTGTCTGGACTGGTGTGTGATTGTAATACTGTATTAGCACTGACATCTGATTGTGACGCTTTGTCAGGACTCACATCTGAGTGTTCGACTGTGTCTGGACTGGTGTGTGATTGCAATACTGTATCTGCACTGACATCGGAGTGTGATACTGTGTCAAGAGTGGTGTCTGATTCTAATACTGCATCAGCAGTGACATCTGAGTCCGATACTGTGTCAGCACTTACATCTGAGTGTAATACTGTGTCAGTACTCACATCTGCGTGTGAAACTGTATCAGAACTGGTCTCTTCTTGTAAAAATGTGTCAGGACTTTCTGATTCTAAGAGTATGTCACAACTGCTGTCTGATTGTAACACTGTGTCAGGACTGAGGTCTGAATGTAGGACTGTGTCTGGACTGCTTTCTGATTCTAATACAGTATCAGCACAGACATCTGAGTGTGACGCTTTGTCACGACTCACATCTGAGTGTTCGACTGTGTCTGGACTGGTTTCTGATTCTAATACTTTATCCGCACTGACATCTGAGTGTGATACTGTGTTAAGACTGGTGTCTGATTCTAATACTGCATCAGCAGTGACATCTGAGTCTGATACTGAGTCAGCAGTGACATCTGAGTGTGATACTGTGTCAGTACTCACATCTGCGTGTGAAACTGTATCAGAACTGGTCTCTTCTTGTAAGAATGTTTCAGGACTCTCTGATTGTAAGAGTATGTCACAACTGCTATCTGATTGTAACAATGTGTCAGGACTGACGTCTGAGTGTAGGACTGTGTCTGGACTGGTTTCTGATTCTAATACTGTATCAGCACTGACATCTGAGTGTGATACTGTGTCAAGACTGGTGTCTGATTCTACTACAGTATCAGCACTGACATCTGAGTGTGATACTGAGTCAGCATTGACATCTGAGTGTGATACTGTGTCAAGACTAGTGTCTGATTCTAATACAGTATCAGCACTGATGTCTGAGTGTGATACTGTGTCAGTACTCACATCTGTGTGTGAAACTGTATCAGAACTGGTCTCTTCTTGTAAGAATGTGTCAGGACTCTCTGATTGTAAGAGTATGTCACAACTGCTATCTGATTGTAACAATGTGTCAGGACTGACGTCTGAGTGTAGGACTGTGTCTGGAATGGTTTCTGATTCTAATACTGTATCAGCACTGACATCTGAGTGTGATACTATGACAGGACTGGTGTCTGATTCTAATACTGTATCAGCACTGATATCTGAGTGTGACACTTTGTCAGGACTGACTTCTTTGTGTGAAACTGTATCAGAACTGGTGTCTGCTGGTAACACTGTGTCAGGACTTACGTCTGCGTGTAGGACTGTGTCTGGGCTGGTGTCTGATTCTAATACTGTATCAGCACTGACATCTGATTGTGATGCTTTGTCAGGACTCACATCTGAGTGTTCGACTGTGTCTGGACTGGTTTCTGATTCTAATACTTTATCCGCACTGACATGTGAATATGACGCTTTGTCAGGACTCACATCTGAGGGTTCGACTGTGTCTGGACTGGTGTCTGATTCTATTACAGTATCAGCACTGACATCTGAGTGTGATACTGAGTCAGCAGTGACATCTGAGTGTGATACTGTGTCAGTACTCACATCTGCGTGTGAAACTGTATCAGAACTGGTCTCTTCTTGTAAGAATGTTTCAGGACTCTCTGATTGTAAGAGTATGTCACAACTGCTATCTGATTGTAACAATGTGTCAGGACTGACGTCTGAGTGTAGGACTGTGTCTGGACTGGTTTCTGATTCTAATACTGTATCAGCACTGACATCTGAGTGTGATACTGTGTCAAGACTGGTGTCTGATTCTAATACAGTATCAGCACTGACATCTGAGTGTGATACTGAGTCAGCATTGACATCTGAGTGTGATACTGTGTCAAGACTAGTGTCTGATTCTAATACAGTATCAGCACTGATGTCTGAGTGTGATACTGTGTCAGTACTCACATCTGTGTGTGAAACTGTATCAGAACTGGTCTCTTCTTGTAAGAATGTGTCAGGACTCTCTGATTGTAAGAGTATGTCACAACTGCTATCTGATTGTAACAATGTGTCAGGACTGACGTCTGAGTGTAGGACTGTGTCTGGAATGGTTTCTGATTCTAATACTGTATCAGCACTGACATCTGAGTGTGATACTGTGTCAAGACTGGTGTCTGATTCTAATACAGTATCAGCACTGACATCTGAGTGTTCGACTGTGTCTGGGCTGGTGTCTGATTCTATTACAGTGTCAGCACTGACATCTGAGTGTTCGACTGTGTCTGGACTGGTGTCTGATTTTAATACTGTCTCAGTACTCTCGTCTGAGTGTGAAACTTTATCAGAACTGGTCTCTTCTTTTGAGAACGTCTCAGGACTTTCTGATTGTAAGAGTATGCCACAACTGCTGTCTGATTGTAACACTGGGTCAGGACTGATGTCTGAGTGTAGGACTCTGTCTGAACTGGTATCTGATTCTAATACTGTATCAGCACTAACATCTGAGTGTGATACTATGACAGGACTGGTGTCTGATTCTAATACTGTATCAGCACTGGCATCTGAGTGTGATACTGTCTCAGTACTCACATCTGAGTGTGAAACTTTATCAGAACTGGTCTCTTCTTTTGAGAACGTGTCAGGACTTTCTGATTGTAAGAGTATGCCACAACTGCTGTCTGATTGTAACACTGGGTCAGGACTGATGTCTGAGTGTAGGACTCTGTCTGAACTGGTATCTGATTCTAATACTGCATCAGCACTGACATCTGAGTGTGATACTGTCTCAGTACTCACATCTGAGTGTGAAACTGCATCAGAACTGGTCTCTTCTTTTAAAAACGTGTCAGGACTTTCTGATTGTAAGAGTATGTCACAACTGCTGTCTGATTGTAACACTGTGTCAGGACTGACGCCTGAGTGTAGGACTGTGTCTGGACTGGTGTCTGATTCTAATACTGTATCAGCACTGACATCTGAGTGTGATACTGTGTCAAGACTGGTGTCTGATTCTAATACAGTATCAGCACTGACATCTGAGTGTTCGACTGTGTCTGGGCTGGTGTCTGATTCTATTACAGTGTCAGCACTGACATCTGAGTGTTCGACTGTGTCTGGACTGGTGTCTGATTTTAATACTGTCTCAGTACTCTCGTCTGAGTGTGAAACTTTATCAGAACTGGTCTCTTCTTTTGAGAACGTCTCAGGACTTTCTGATTGTAAGAGTATGCCACAACTGCTGTCTGATTGTAACACTGGGTCAGGACTGATGTCTGAGTGTAGGACTCTGTCTGAACTGGTATCTGATTCTAATACTGTATCAGCACTAACATCTGAGTGTGATACTATGACAGGACTGGTGTCTGATTCTAATACTGTATCAGCACTGGCATCTGAGTGTGATACTGTCTCAGTACTCACATCTGAGTGTGAAACTTTATCAGAACTGGTCTCTTCTTTTGAGAACGTGTCAGGACTTTCTGATTGTAAGAGTATGCCACAACTGCTGTCTGATTGTAACACTGGGTCAGGACTGATGTCTGAGTGTAGGACTCTGTCTGAACTGGTATCTGATTCTAGTACTGTATCAGCACTGATATCTGAGTGTGATACTGTGTCGGTACTCACATCTCCATGTGAAACTGTATCAGAACTGGTCTCTTCTTGTAAGAATGTGTCAGGACTTTGTGATTGTAAGAGTATGTCACAACTGCTGTCTGATTGTAACACTGTGTCAAGATTGACGTCTGAGTGTAGGACTGTGTCTGGACTGGTGTCTGATTCTAATACTGTATCTGCACTGACATCTGAATATGACTCTTTGTCAGGACTCACATCTGAGTGTTCGACTGTGTCTGGGCTGGTGTCTGATTCTAATACTGTATCAGCACTGACATCTGAGTGTGATACTGTGTCAAGACTGGTGTCTGATTCTAATACAGTATCAGCACTGACATCTGAGTGTTTGACTGTGTCTGGGCTGGTGTCTGATTCTATTACAGTGTCAGCACTGACATCTGAGTGTTCGACTGTGTCTGGACTGGTGTCTGATTTTAATACTGTCTCAGTACTCTCATCTGAGTGTGAAACTTTATCAGAACTGGTCTCTTCTTTTGAGAACGTGTCAAGACTTTCTGATTGTAAGAGTATGCCACAACTGCTGTCTGATTGTAACACTGGGTCAGGACTGATGTCTGAGTGTAGGACTCTGTCTGAACAGGTATCTGATTCTAATACTGTATCAGCACTAACATCTGAGTGTGATACTATGACAGGACTGGTGTCTGATTCTAATACTGTATCAGCACTGGCATCTGAGTGTGATACTGTCTCAGTACTCACATCTGAGTCTGAAACTGCATCAGAACTGGTTTCTTCTTTTGAGAATGTGTCAGGACTTTCTGATTGTAAGAGTATGCCACAACTGCTGTCTGATTGTAACACTGGGTCAGGACTGATGTCTGAGTGTAGGACTCTGTCTGAACTGGTATCTGATTCTAGTACTGTATCAGCACTGACATCTGAGGGAGATACTGTGTCAAGACTGGTGTCTGATTCTAATACAGTATCAGCACTGACATCTGAGTGTGATACTGAGTCAGCACTGACATCTGAGTGTGATACTGTGTCAGTACTCACATCTCCATGTGAAACTGTATCAGAACTGGTCTCTTCTTGTAAGAATGTGTCAGGACTTTGTGATTGTAAGAGTATGTCACAACTGCTGTCTGATTGTAACACTTTGTCAAGACTGACGTCTGAGTGTAGGACTGTGTCTGGACTGGTGTCTGATTCTAATACTCTATCCGCACTGACATCTGAGTCTGATACAGAGGCAAGACTTGCATCTGATTGCATGACTGTGTCAGAACTGCTGTCTGATTGTAACACTGTGTCAGGACTTACATCTGCGTGAAGGACTGTGTCTGGACTGGTGTGTGATTGTAATACTGTATCAGCACTGACATCTGATTGTGAAGCTTTGTCAGGACTCACATCTGAGTGTTCGACTGTGACTGGGCTGGTGTCTAATTCTAATAATGTATCAGCACTGATAACTGCGTGAAGGACTGTGTCTGGACTGGTGTGTGATTGTAATACTGTATCAGCACTGACATCTGATTGTGACGCTTTGTCAGGACTCACATCTGAGTGTTTGACTGTGACTCGGCTGCTTTCTGATTCTAGTACTGTATCAACACTGACATCTGAGTGTGATATTGTGTCAGGACTTACATCTGAGTCTAGGACTTTGTCTGGACTGGTGTCTGATTGTAATACAGTATCAGCACTGACATCTGAGTGTGATACTGTGTCAGGACTCACATATGAGTGTGACATTGTATCAGAACTGGTGGCTGCTTGTAACACTGTATCAGGACTCACATCTGAATGGTCGACTGTGTCTGGACTGGTGTCTGATTCTAATATTGTATCAGCACTGACATCTGAGTGTGATTCTTTGTCAGGACTGGTGTCTGATCCTAATAGAGTATCAGCACTTACATCTGAGTGTGATACTATGTCAGGACCCACATATGAGTGTGACATTGTATCAGTACTGGTGGCTCCTTGTAACAATGTGTCAGGACTCACATCTGAGTGTAGAACTGTGTCTGGACTGGTTTGTGATTGTAATACTGTATCAGCACTGACATCTGATTGTGATACTGTGTCAGGACTGGTGTCTGATTCTAATACAGTATTAGCACTGACATCTGAGTGTGATACTATGTCAGTACTCACATCTGAGTGTGAACTGGTCTCTTCTTGTAAGAATGTGTCAGGACTGTCTGATTGTAAGTGTGTGTCACAACTGCTGTCTGATTGTAACACTGTGTCAGGACTGACTTCTGAGTGTAGGACTGTGTCAGGACTAGTTTCTGACTTTATCACTGTATCAGAAATGGTGTTTGATTGTAAGACTTTGTCAGGACTGATGTCTGTTTGTAAGACTGTGTCAGGAGTGCTGTCTGATTGTAAAACTGTGTCACAACTTGTGTCTGAGTGTAAGATTGTGTAAGGACATGTGTCTGATTGTACTACTGTATCAGGACTGACATCTGCGTGTGACACTGTGTCAGGACTCACATCTGAGTGTGAAGCTGTGTTTGGACTGCTGTCTGATTGTAACACTTTGTCATGACTGTTTTCTGATTGTAACTCTTTGTCAGGGCTTGTGTCTGATTGTAAGACTGTGTCAGGACTGGTGTCTGAGTGTAAGTCTGTGTCAGGACAGATTCTGCACAGCTCTGCCTCCATGACCTCAGACTCTTCACTCTTCTTCCTGTCCTCTAACACGTGCCTGATACCGTTTTCCGCTGCAGGTGCTCTTAGTTGATCATTCTGCTGCGTGGACTCACTCTGTTCCAGTTGGAGGTCATCATCACTTAACACACTGGTATGTGCTTCCTCCATCTGTTGCTGTGTGGTCAGAACGTCCTGCTCCAGATCTTCAGTATCCCCGTCCTGCTTCTCTGCTGTGGTGTTCTGCTCCCTGTCTAGCCCAGGCTCTGACTGCCTGTGGCTTTCTACTTCTCCCTCCTCTTCCTCTCTGCCCTTCCCTGCAATCTGACCCGCACAATGGTCGTCTACACCTTCCGCATCCTCCACCTGTTTATCTTCATCTACACCAGACTCACTCTCTTGCTCAGTGAGTTCTGCACTATTCTTCTCAATGCTCTTTTTGCCCATTCCTGCATATTCTCGCCTGTCCTCTCTTTCTCCATCCTTTTGCATCCTTTCTCCACCCTTCTCCAGCCCCAACTGCTCACACACACTTCCTACCCTTTTTTCATCAGAGTTTTCATCCCAGTTTTCATCTCCCATGATCCTCTCTTGGCTGTTCCCTGTCTCCTCCTTTTCCCCCACCTGCCTGTCTGTATCTCCTTCTGTCTTGTCCTTGCCATCTGGTCCCTCCTTATCACACTCTCCCATCTCTCTGTTTGTGCTTTCTATTATGTCTTGTATTTTTTCTTCTTTTACTTCTTCTTCTTCTTCCTGTCCTGCCTCTTCATTCCTCTCTCTAAACTCCTCCACTTCATTATTCATCTCTTGCTCACTTTTTCCTGCCTCTATAACCCTTCCCTTGCTTGATTCATTTTCCTCTTCTCCTCTTTTGTCATCTGTTGCTTCGGTCACCTCTTCTCCTCCTTTCTCATCTGTTGCTCCCTCTGTCCTGTTCTCGCCAGTGTCCTCTATCTTCTGCCCCTCTTCCTCTAAAGCAGATGCTACTGAGGTCTGAGCAGTGACCCATGGGTCCAGGACTTTATCTTTCATCCATCTTTCTTCCCCCTCTCCCTCTCCACCCCTTTCTGCCTCTTTTCTCTTAATCTCCACCACTTCCTCTATTATCTCGTCTTTCGCTCCATTCTCTCTTGCTCTTCCCTCTTCCTCCACCTCTCCTGTCACTCCACCCTCCCTCTCCTCTCTGTCTTCCTCTTCCCTCTCTCCTGCCTCATCCTCCTCTAGGGTGGAGATGAGGGAGCTGAGCTCTCTGCCTGACTCCGGGGATCTCAGGGGCTGGCCGGGTACTGGCAGGGCAGGGAGAGGCCGCAAGGGTGCTTGGGGCACGGGTGGAGCAGCGAGCATTGTGGGATGGCAGGTAGACTCAAGCTGAGAGGAGGTGAAGGAGGTGGAGGTGGGAGACACTTGAGACAGGCTTCTTGAAGGTGACGTAGGAGAAAGTGGCCTGATATTAGTCTGGACAGGAGTGGGTTGGGGAATAGGCGGAGGCAGACCTGGACCGAGAACAGGGCTCAGAGGGGGAGGGGCATGCAGATGTGGCAGTATATCATGCTCTGATTGGTCCAAGCAGTGAGTGTCCATTTCGAAGTATGCAGTGGATTGGGGTAAGGGTGGGTAGAAGGTTAGGCTTTCAACTACTGCAGTTAAAGAGAGATGTGTGTTAGATGAAGAGGACTGTGGAGATATTGTGGGTGGAGAGGCTGGTGAGGGAGACTGGGCTAAGGGCCCAGTGGGAGCAGCAGTAGGTGTCTCGGGCTGCGGATGGACAGGTGAGGAATGGAGTTGAGAGACATCCTTAGGGATCTGATTGTTGAGAGGTGAAGGTGTTGGGAGGGTGGGAGATGCTATTGTTGGTCTTTTAAGAGAGGTGAATGAAGGTAAGACAGGAGGAACTACAGGTGGTGGAGGGGACAAGTCAGTTGGCATGTTGAAAGAGACCACTGTGGGACTTGCGGGGGTTAGAGGTGATGGGAAGAAGGGAGAAACCACTTTTGGACTGCAAGGGGAAGTAGGGGTACCAGATGGTGACTTATTAAAAAGGAAGGCATCAGTCAGACTACGATGGTACTTCCTGTAGGAGCTTCTTGCTGTTAAACATAAAGAAGAAGAATTGCTTATGGTATACATTAACTTTATGTCTCGTAATGCCTCGTACGCCCTCTCTCTCTCTCTTTCTCACCTGTGAGTGGGCTGGTGTGAGGGGATTTGGGACCGGGTGCAGCTACAGAGGACAGTGACAGTTGTCTAAAGAACTCTCTGGGGTTCCTTTTACGCTGAGACACCAGCGCTGCTGCCTCCTGCAGGCCAGTAAATAGTATTACGCCACATCATTGCATGATTTTGATTCTCCAGCCTCATCATCAAGACCAAACAGTGATTTGCTCTGATGGCATTTACTAACATCACAGAGACCTTTAGATCATGGTGAATCGCCAGTGATGTGGGTAGTCCTGTGTGAGTGTGCGGGGGGAGAATTTCCAGTGGCAGTTGGGGTGGATAGTTAGAGTGGCTGCTAAAGAAGTGTCTGTATGTGTTTATGTAAAGATGTGTCTATGTAATAGTATGTCTATGTAACGATATGTCTATGTAAAGATATGTCTATGTAATGGTATGTCTATGTAAAGATGTGTCTATGTGAAGGTGTGTCTATGTAAAAGGTGTGTCTGTGTAAAAGGTGTGTATGTAAAGATGTGTCTGTATAAAGATGTATCTATGTAAAGATGTGTCTATGTAAAGAAGTGTCTATGTAAAGATGTGTCTGTAAAAATGTGTCTATGTAAAAATGTGTCTGTGTAAAAGGTGTGTATGTAAAGAAGTGTCTATGTAAAATGTGTGTCTATCTAAAGAAGTGTCTATGTAAAGAAGTGTCTATGTAAAGATGTGTCTATGTAAAGATGTGGCTATGTAAAGTTGTATCTCTTTTGCACTCACGGCTGCCTTCTCTGTGGACTCGGAGTGTGTGCAGCGACGTCTCATCTGCTCATCATCAAACTCCCTCTGCTGCTGGGCCTGTCAGATACACACACAGTTATCCTTATAAGAATTGAGACTGACACACACACATACACATAAACACACACACACACACACACTTACCCATTTTAGTTGCTCCTGTTTGAGTCTCTCGGCTTCTGCTTCTGCCTGTAATCTCCTGAAGTCAGAATATTTCTGCCTACGGTTAGACTGGTTTCTGAACTGTTCACATATTTGTACAGACTATGACAAGTCAGACAGTAGTGTATCAGACAGTGGAGCACATAAGAAAGGAGTGTGTCAAACAAGGATGCATCAGACAGGAGCACGTCAGATAGGAGTGTGTCAGATAGGGGTGTATCAAAAAGGAGCATGTCAGATAGGGGCATATCAGATGTGGTGTATCAGACAGGAGTGTGTCAGATGTGGCATATCAGAGAGGAGCGTGTAAGATAGAAGCATGACAGAGGGGCGTGTCAGATAGGGCGTGTCAGACAGAGGGGTGTGTCAGACAGGGCATGTCAGACAGAGGGGTGTGTCAGACAGGGCATGTCAGACAGAGGGGTGTGTCAGATAGGGCGTGTCAGACAGAGGGGTGTGTCAGACAGGGCATGTCAGACAGAGGGGTGTGTCAGATAGGGCGTGTCAGACAGAGGGGCGTGTCAGACAGAGGGGTGTGTCAGACAGGGTGTGTCAGACAGAGGGGAGTGTCAGATAGGGCATATCAGGCAGAGGGGAGTGTCAGATAGGGCGTATCAGGCAGAGGGGAGTGTCAGATAGGGTGTGTCAGACAGAGGGTTGTGTCAGATAGGGGCGTGTCAGATAGAGGGGCGTTTCAGATATGGGCGTGTCAGACAGAGGGGCGTGTCAGACAGAGGGGTGTGTCAGATAGGGGCGTGTCAGGTAGGGTGTGTCAGACAGAGAGGAGTGTCAGACAGAGGGGCGTGTCAGACAGAGGGGTGTGTCAGATATGGGCGTGTCAGACAGAGGGGCATGTCAGATATGGGCGTGTCAGACAGAGGGGCGTGTCAGACAGAGGGGCATGTCAGATATGGGCGTGTCAGACAGAGAGGCGTGTCAGATAGGGTGTGTCAGACAGAGGGGCGTGTCAGATATGGGCGTGTCAGACAGAGGGGCATGTCAGACCTCTGCTCCTGGATCTTCTGCTCTCTTTCCTTCATTCGTCTCTCTCTCTGCTCGGCCTCCCTACGTTCTTGCTCCTGTCTCTCTCGTTCACTCCGTCTTCTGTCTTCCATTGCCCTTCTGCGCTCTTCCTCCTTCCTCTCCTCTTCCTCTCTCTTTGAGAAATGCACAAGAAATGCACAAGAAATGCTTTCATCATCTTCATCATGTATGTTAGTGTGTATGGGGAAACATTCCCATCATAGTGTAAAGTCTGAGCTTTACAAACAGCACAGCGCTGCGTTACAACGGGTCGGACTACGTCGTTGTGCAGAGGATCGGCTGTGTCATCACCTCTGCCTGTGCCCTCACCTCTGTCTGTGCCCTCACCTCTGTCTGTGCCCTCACCTTTTCCTGTGCCCTCACCTTTGCCTGTGCCTCACCTCTGTCTGTGCCCTCACCTTTTCCTGTGCCCTCACCTGTGCCTGTGTCATCACCTGTGTCTGTGCCCTCACCTCTGCCTGTGCCCTCACCTTTTCCTGTGCCCTCACCTGTGCCTGTGTCATCACCTGTGTCTGTGCCCTCACCTCTGTCTGTGCCCTCACCTTTTCCTGTGCCCTCACCTGTGCCTGTGCCCTCACCTTTTCCTGTGCCCTCACCTCTGTCTGTGCCCTCACCTTTTCCTGTGCCCTCACCTGTGCCTGTGTCATCACCTGTGTCTGTGCCCTCACCTCTGCCTGTGCCCTCACCTTTTCCTGTGCCCTCACCTGTGCCTGTGTCATCACCTGTGTCTGTGCCCTCACCTCTGCCTGTGCCCTCACCTTTTCCTGTGCCCTCACCTGTGCCTGTGTCATCACCTGTGTCTGTGCCCTCACCTCTGCCTGTGCCCTCACCTTTTCCTGTGCCCTCACCTGTGCCTGTGTCATCACCTGTGTCTGTGCCCTCACCTCTGCCTGTGCCCTCACCTTTTCCTGTGCCCTCACCTGTGCCTGTGTCATCACCTGTGTCTGTGCCCTCACCTCTGCCTGTGCCCTCACCTTTTCCTGTGCCCTCACCTGTGCCTGTGTCATCACCTGTGTCTGTGCCCTCACCTCTGCCTGTGCCCTCACCTTTTCCTGTGCCCTCACCTGTGCCTGTGCCCTCACCTTTTCCTGTGCCCTCACCTGTGCCTGTGTCATCACCTTTGCCTGTGCCTCACCTCTGCCTGTGCCCTCACCTTTTCCTGTGCCCTCACCTGTGCCTGTGTCATCACCTGTGTCTGTGCCCTCACCTCTGCCTGTGCCCTCACCTTTTCCTGTGCCCTCACCTGTGCCTGTGTCATCACCTTTGCCTGTGCCTCACCTCTGCCTGTGCCTCACCTCTGCCTGTGCCCAGAAACACTCTCTGCGGGTTTGGAGAATCTCTGCGGCAGCGATTATTCTCTTGTAGTTGGTGCCCTGTCAAAAAAAAAGGATGAAGTGTGACTGTGGTGTTAAAATTGTTTTCAAGCATTGTTTATTTACAAAATGAATTAGCTAATATGTTACTTAGAAAAGGACATAACACTTTCACCCTTATGAAATGAAAATGTTCCTACTTGAGATGTATTATTCTGCCCCCTTGTGGTTCAGGGTCAAAACCACAGGAGTCTCACCACAATCTCCTCTCTGGTGTCTTGTTGAGGAATTGGGCGTCTTGCTCTCGAATTCTCCTTAATGCCTGTGACCCTCAAAGCCACTGTACCAATCCTCTCCTCCGTCACCTCATCCAGAGAACGTGCGGGATGAAATATATGCACCTCCTGAAGGAGAGAAGAGAGAGACAGTATATGTGTTAGACTATAAAAGGTTTGTGGCATCAATATTAGATTATTCACTTATATATTAATATTTCTTTGTTTTGTATTATATATTGATGTATTTATAACTTTTTGTTATGTATTATGTTATATATTAATGTATTGATAACCTTTATGAATACTTTATGAATGTACAACTGATTTTTGCCAGTTACTCTGATCCTGATCAAATTCAAATTTATCGAGTCAGTTCACTACTGGGTAGACGTGCCAAGTGTGAACATAAAAATAAACAAATCAGGTTTGAGACACTTTTGTTTCTCAATCAAATGTGTGTCCACTGAGTGCCCAGTGTGCCCAGTGAAACCTTCACAACAGAACTCGTGTTTTTAAACCTCATTCGTCATAGAGCAGGTACATATCACTGCTGCGTCCGTGACCAACACATCTCTGTGTTCAGTAGTTCAGTAGCTGCTGTAACATACACATCTCTGTTCAGTAGTTCAGTAGCTGCTGTAACACACACATCTCTGTTCAGTAGCTGCTGTAACAGAACTCTGGTGCAAAGCTCTCAGGAATCACAGAACTATTCAGCATGTAGTTCTTCCTCTACAGTCTGGTATGTGTTGGGTTTCACCTTGAAGAAAGATCTGATTGCAGGAACATGACTGGCACACTCAGCTCTGCGATACTCATCCACTCCCTCGCCCACCTGTCGTACACACACACACACACACACACACACACACACACACACACACACACACACACACACACACACACACACACACACACACACACACACACACACAAGCCAATGAGATTAAACTGTTATGACTCTATATCTGCCACATTAATATGATGAATGGATGGATGGATGGTGTAACTTACCCAGATGATCATGACAATATGGGATTGGGCGGGTATGCGTTGCTCCAACCTGCAGAGCCCATAGAGAGGTTGTCTAGGGTGGAGTTTAGAGGTCAGCTCCAATACACCGCCCACTGAAAAAGAATACAGATAAGCACACATACATAACCTCACACACACACCCACATACACACACATTGTATATGTAACCTTGCTATTTCTTACCACCAGAATCTGCCAATTTGAGCTTGTTTGACAATCCATCATAGGCAAACAGAGCCCTGTAGACGGAGAGATGATGAAGTATCAACATAGACAGATAGTGAGAGAATGATAATGAGATAGGGTGATAGTGAGATAGAGTGATAGTGAGATAGAGAGATAATGAGACAGAGAGTGAGTCAGATACATCGAGTCCATTTTTCCATTACAAAAAGTATTCTCAGAGATGAAACCTCTACAGTAATGCATAGTAACTCGGGGGGTAACGCGGGGATACCGACGAGTACACACCGCGTGTAAAAACAGTGAACCGGCTCAGAAGTTAACTGCTGTTTCAATTCATCAAATGACCGCTGGGCCTCAGCGAACCAAACAAAGGGACCAGGCATTTTCTTGGTGAGGGCGATGAGAGGGGCAGCTAGGGTGCTGAACCCCTTAATAAAACGCCGGTAAAAACGAGCAAACCCTAGGAATCGCTGGACCAGTGAGGTGGGAGTTGGCCACTGAGCAACCACCCGGATCTTTGAGGGGTCCACAGCCAAGGTGTTAGCTATGCGATGAGCTATGAGATATCCGAGGAACCCTATTTCTTGGACGTGGAACTGCGACTTTTCTAGTTTCACAAAGAGGTGGTTCTCAAGTAAAAGCCGCAATACTCGCCTAACGTGTTTTTTTTTGTGCTCGGACTTGGAGCGACTATAGATTAAAATGTCGTCAAGGTAGTCAAACGCGTAACGGTCGGGGTCTTCCCTCAATACTTCATTGATGAAGCGTTGAAATATGGCCTGGGCGTTCATAAAGCCAAATGACATGGCCAAGTGTTCATAGTGGCCTGACGGGGTGATGAAGGCGGTCTTCCGTTCATCGCCCTCCCTAACTCTGACCAGGTTATAGGCACTCCTAAGGTCGAGTTTAGAGAAGACTGTGGCCTGTTGGAATGTCTCAAACACCGTAGCCATGAGAGGAAGAGGGTGACGGTTAACCTTCACGGTTATTTTGTTTAGACCCCGATAATCCATGCAATGGCCGTAAACCCCCATCTTTTTTCCCTATAAAGAAAAAAACCATCTCCACGGGATCAGAGGAGTGATTGGCAGGGGACTGGAGATGACCCTTGAGACACGTCTCCCTGCAGATGGTGCCCCAACTCCGTACAGTACGCGAGAGCCAGTCTACCTCTGGGTTGTGGCGCTGCAGCCACAGAAACCCCAGGATAAGAAGCACATGGGGGGGCACTGATGACAGATAACGTAAGTTGTTCTTTATGTTCCCCTATCATCATGTCAACAGCTATAGTCTGTTTGTTGACCTTCCCTGAAATTAAAAGTACGTCAACAGCTGCCACAGAAAGGGGTTATTTTCCAAGCTGACGAGCGGAACACAGAGTTGTTTGGCCAACGATGCGTCGATAAAACTGGCAGCGACGCCTGAGTCAATGAATGCCAGCATGCACTTTTCTGTTGTTCCCCGCCAGGTTAGGGACACATGGACATGTAGTCCGTGTGACAGAAATTATTGATTAGATCATGTTTAGTTATTATAAGGGGTCATTATGAACTTTATGATTTAGTACAGGGGTGCCCATTATGTGTGAGTAGATCGCAGGCTATCGTCCATCGTCCATACATGGTAGCCAATCTGAACCCACCAGGGCCTCCTGCTTTACTGGCGGGCCAGTCCTTTCCCCTGCAGCTCGGGGCATCTAGAGCATTGATGCCCTTCACTGCCACAATAAAAGCATCTGCCTTCTTGAAGCTGCGTCTGCCTTTCATGATGAGACAGACGCATATGGCCTAACTGCATAGACAGTGGCTCACTACTGGGCTCACGGGAACCAGTGGTGTGTGTGGACTCAACATTGGGACTAGGAACCTGCGGTTGTAGTTTTTTTTTTAGCACTCCTGCGTTGACGGCGACGGTTATCTAATCGGACAGTGAGTGTAATCAGTGCATCAAGATCAGCAGGAGGATTGCGGAGTGCTAATTCGTCTTTTAATTCATCAGCCCTTCTTGATAGATAGCTAGGAGAGCGTCCAAACCCCATCCGGTGTTCTAAACTGAAGAGAGTATTCCGCAACAGACAACATGCCTTGACGTAGGCGTAACAGAGGAGGCCCCACTACTCCCCCAGATGACGGGTGATAAAAGGTGCACTTCATAGTGATAGCGAAACGTTGATACGAGGAACATACATTAGCCTGTGCCTCCCAGAGACGAGAGGCCCAGGCCAAAGCTCTGTCAGTCAATAGTGCCATTATGTAGGCTACTTTCGCATGTTCTGTTGGCAAACAAGAGGGCTATTACTCGAATATCAGGGAGCATTGCTTCGACTGACCTAGCAGGTGGTGATTCATGAGGGACTGGGGTTGAGCTGGCTAGGGCAGGGTTGCCAACTCTCATGCAATGAGCGTGAGACACACGCATTTGACTGTCTTCGCAAGCTCTCACGCCATACATCCGATTTTTCACGCTTAAAAAAATCTAGTTTATTTATCTCTGATTTACATCTATGATTCAATGAGTTACTAGTTCGCCAACCAATGGCGATCGATCGATCGTGATTAATTAATTTGTGTCCATTTTACATTCCCCCCGCTAACAATTTACACTCGCCACCCCCCCCACCCACTCCCCTGTCAACAATTTACACTCAATTTACACAAAACAACGCAGAATAACTCAACGCGTAAAGGAAAAATCAACCATAAAAGAAAAATCAACCGTAAGAGACGGGAGAGAAAATAATAAAGAAAACTCAAAGGACGCGGAAAACTCAACGCGTAAAACAAAATAGAACTAAGAATGCCAGGGGAAGTAATTGGCAGCAGGCGAACACCACAACAAAGTACAGTATAACTGATAGGAAGGATATAGCTGGGGGAAAACTTGAGATAGGCCAGGAAGCGGCGCAGGAGATAGGGACTCGAATAAGCAAATGCAAAAAGAGAAAGAACAAGAGAGAGGAAGATGGCGAGACACCTTGTAACGGGCACATGATCAGAGAGAGACAGTAGGGAAGGGCTGAAAGCGCAACGGCATAACAGCAGTGATCCGTCACAACAAACCTCCTTAAATAATGAGGACGACAGGTGTGACGGATCACTGCCGATTGCGCCTAGTCCTGACTCAGGAGCTCCCTCCTGTGGTGGCTGAAGGGGTGGCACCCGAGTCAGCCCTGACACGGCAGCTATAAGGCAGGCGGACCCAATAATGTCCAGAACACCAGCACCACAAATAAACCTTCTTGAGAGTTGATCAAGATTAACAAGACCCCCACCCAGACTGAACTGGCACCATGTCAGGAATGCCGTCCTTTGGAGGGGCTGATGCTGCCTGTAAACCACGTCACATATGTCACGGCATCAGAACAGTCTGGAAAACACATGACCCTTCTCACGGCAACTCTGTTTAAGAATATACAACATTCTCTCAAACGTTCCTTAAGTTTATATATATTCAAATGAATTTGCCTGACACATTTATATTCTGAGCATGATTTACAAAAGAACGCATTCACACGCAAAATAAGTAAGAAAAAGTTATTGTTAAATATTTGTCAACTTTCAATATTGCAATGTGAGCACACCAATTTTAACATAAGGTAGAAACATGACTAAATCACGCCCCCTGGAGACATACCAGAACACATGCAGGTAACACTTTACAGTCTCAGTTAAACTTTAAAATTTAAGTGTAATTATGTCATTCATTACAGTGTAATATAGCCTAATGTGTTACAATGCATGGATACTCCATCTTTACTTAATGGGAAACAATGTGTAAGTGTGCACAGGGCATGTGCAAGGTGAGAACTGAGTATCAAACTGGGATGTTATGCTGAAATTAGTAGTTAAGATTAATAACACTGTAACAGGGTCTATGAATTACAACATACTACCAGAACGCTTTGCACCTTGCACTATGGTGTATGGACCTCAATACATCACATTAGTGGATGGTTTAAAGAAACGTATATCTGAAAAGCTGGAGAGGTTAAGCTACTAGGGAGTATGGATGGACTGAAAATCCCCTACACTCTCTCTCTCTCTCTCTCTCTCTGTCTCTCCCTCTCTCTCTCTCTCTCTCTCTCTCACACACACACACACACACACACACACGTGACGTGAATTAATGAAGAAACCAGGGAGTGGTGTGGGCAGACAGAAAGACCGGAAGTCCGTGGGAATGAGAGATTGTCCTGTGTATTCCCATTAAAGTGCACTGCTTACTTGATACGCATTGGATCGCTCCCCAGAGAGCGCCCGCGTTTCCCACATTTTGTGAGCTATTCCTAAAACTATTGTCAGCGCGTGACTGTGGACAGTCTCCAAGCCAATACGCCACCTACTCACACCACGCGCCCGCTCTGCAGACCGGGCTTGACGCACGCGCGGTCTAGTGTCTCCAGCGCCGGACTCCAGCAGCAGCAGCAGACGGGATTAGCTAACACGTCTCGAGGACAAATTATCCCGTTTGGAACGAATTTCCTACTCCCTTCACGCGCTGACCAAACAAGGAAAAGCGTCCTCGCGCGCACACGCGCACACGGGCTTTCAGGGGCTTTTGTTGACATGCAGCGACATTCTTTATAAATGTGTTTCCGTCCTCCACCTTCTGTCTTTTGAGGACGTTTACTGCTCCAATGTGCAACAGAACAACAGGAAACACTCAGACTAAAGTAATGTCCATACATACTGACTAAAGTAATGTCCATACATACTGACTAAAGTAATGTCCATACATACTGATTAAAGTAATGTCCATACATACTGATTAAAGTAATGTCCATACATACTGACTAAAGTAATGTCCATACATACTGACTAAAGTAATGTCCATACATACTGACTAAAGTAATGTCCATACATACTGATTAAAGTAATGTCCATACATACTGACTAAAGTAATGTCCATACATACTGACTAAAGTAATGTCCATACATACTGATTAAAGTAATGTCCATACATACTGACTAAAGTAATGTCCATACATACTGATTAAAGTAATGTCCATACATACTGATTAAAGTAATGTCCATACATACTGACTAAAGTAATGTCCATACATACTGATTAAAGTAATGTCCATACAAACTGACTAAAATTATGTCCATACATACTAAAGTTATGTCCATACATACTGATTAGAGTTATGTCCATACATACATACTAAGGTTATGTCCATACGTACTAAGGTTATGTCCATACGTACTAAGGTTATGTCCATACATACTAAGGTTATGTCCATACATGTAGAGCTGATAAAATGCTGCTACCCTGTTTTGACACATTGCTAGGTGGAAAACAAGTGTTAAAAATAGTCAGCTAACTATATCTCAAGTTATGTGTTTGGCTATCTAGCTGTTTTAACCGCATTAAACTAAAAAAGAGTTCATTAATATACTTAGCTAATGTTACATTTCCTGTTCAGGTATTTTAAAACCACATTGCTGGCACCAGTACAACAACGTCTTAAAACAGAAAGATCAAACGCTTCACCGCAGCAGAGTGGCGCAGCGGAAGCGTGCTGGGCCCATAACCCAGAGGTCGATGGATCGAAACCATCCTCTGCTAAGCTTTTCAGTTTTTTACCCTTAATATATAATAATTATATATATAATATATTAATGCATTGCTTAAATTTCTGTAGTGCTACGTTAAAGCTCATTTGACGAGAGCGTTCATTTTACTGTTCAAATTACCCACAGACATATATTATTGTATTATGTATTTTTTTCTATCATTTAATATTCATTGAAACTTAACTTTTCTCCGTACATTTTATGCTTCTGCATTATCAGTCTAGCTGCTACCTAACTGTAATACGAAATAAAAACATTTTAAAAGTTACATTTGGGTTCGGGTTAGAGTTAGAAACCTTAATAAATGTTAAAGGTACATATGAGATGTTCCCGCACCAGTTCGTGGACGACCGCGGGTTCAGCACGTCCTCCTTCGCTGTCAGCAGGGACAAGCTGTAGGTGTCCAGATTAAGGTCCTTCGGTGTTTTCATGGTGAATCACTCAGATCTCCACGTGTATACCACTCCACTATCAAGAAAAGATTTATGTTAAAAAAGAAATAGTCGTATTTAATCTGAGCACACTTGTGGGAATATCAGGGTGTGCGCGCACCGCCGGTCTCCCCGTGGTTAAAATAGCGCAACCGCATGTAAGGTCTCAGGAAGCCGCAGGAAAAGTCTCATCGAGCCACTCCTACAGATTTAGGGTGAATAATTACACTGGGTACAATTTAACGCTCAGCTTCACATCCACAACTCCTCCTCCCATAAACGTGGTGAAGTGGGGTAGGGGGGGGCTCCAGACCTGGACGGGACCTGCACCCCATAACGGCACAAACTCTAGATGTTCAGGAAATCCTGTCGGGAAAAGTTTTTCTTCCTTTGACTTATATGAATTTAGATGCTTATTTGTGTGCATGCGTGTTTAAATTACTTTGTAGGCGCAAATATTAATTACAGGTTTCATCTAGAAATGTTACCAGTCATTGGAAATGAATTACTCGTGTAGTTTTCAAACTGATCTTGTGTTGTCCCGTTCATATTGTATTGGTTGGTTGATGTTAAATATTGGATCCATATAATAATATAATATGGTTTGAGATTAGCCATAATTACATTAAATTCGTCTGTCTCTTGTTTATATATATATATATATATATATATATATATATATATATATATATATATATATATATATATATATATATATATATATATATATATGTCAATTCGCTGTCAAACTAACTACAGAGCTAATAAAGAACCATTAAGACCCAATCTCTCAGGTTCGACGTTTAGTCCAGATCCACCAGGATATTGCATAATTACAGAAGTGACATCGTTATTAAAATACTGTATTATATTTTCAGATTAGATATGTAATTATTATATATGTAATATAACATGCTGTTATGGATTACTGCAAGTTTCATCATGAGAAGACCTTCATGTTCCTTGGCTCGAATGCTGAACCCCCCCCCCCCCCCCCCAACGCCCCCCCCCCCCCACCCACAACGGTCCTCTGCTCCTCTGCGCACTTCCTCTTCTGACTTGGGCAGAGTCTCTGATGCTAACACAGGATAAATGTTTGTTTATGTTAAATGCAATGCTAATCGTTGCTGAATTTTAGACTCTTTATGTAGAACTTACAGACAGCATACACTGCACACACTATAGACTGTGTTGAGTTTATATATATATACGAAATTAAGAGGGGCTACCATCACAGTGTTTTACTGTACATGATAATTAGTGCATGAACTGTCTGCTGTATGAGCTGCTGTGTGCATGTCTCTGGTGTGTGTGTGTGTGTGTGTGTGTGTGTGTGTGTGTGTGTGTGTGTGTGTGTGTGTGTGTGTGTGTGTGTGTGTGTGTGTGCGCGCGTGTATACATATAAAACTTTTTTGAAGTGCCCTTGAGCAAGGCACTTAACCCCAACTGCTCCCCTGGCACTGGGCACTTGTTGAAGAGATCACTGCTGGCACGATAAATCGAAATGGAAGAAATTCCAGATAACACTGAATCCCTCTTTCTCTGGAGCTGCCTGCAGGATCTCACCTCATGTAAAGATGTTAAGGATGATTACAGATGTTAAGGTAAGGATGATTCTGAGAAAGGTGAAGTGTTTGCACATGGGAGGAGCTTGTAAATGATCTCAAGGGAGCTGGGAAGTTACCAATAAAACCATCAGTTACACACATCAGTTACACACTTTGTCCCGTCTGGCTCCGCCCCCATCTGTTTGTCAAGTCTCTGTCATGGTCCATGTGTGTTTGTTTTCATTCTGGTTTTCCCCACCTGGTCATTTGCATCTCACACCCCCGCTAATGGATTTAATGTGTTCCTGGTGTAGTCTTCTTGATTGTCTGTGTATTTAAACCCTGTGTTTGGTCTTTTGTGTTGGCTGGTCTTTCTTTCAGTGCTGGTGTCTGTATTGATTTGTTCTTTATTTATGCATGTCAGTTAATACTGTGTGTGGGTTCTGTTTCAATGTCAGGATCTGATTTTATGACTATGAACTGTCGTAACTGCTCTCCTTTTAGATATGCCCATAATAAATCTCGCTCTTCAGCGTTTGTGTCCGCCCCCTCATCGCTACAGCATGACTCCGGTGTGACACACTTCCGTCACACACATCAGTTACACACTTTGCTCTAATGGGTTGAGATCTTGGAATGTCCCTCTGCTCAAGAAGATTCATGGACAGCACTATGCCTAAGAACTAAGCCAAGAGTTCCTTGATCAAATGCTTCACTTAACAAAATACAAATATATAACCTTTAATGTTTGTGTTTTGATCTTCTGTCTCTTACATATAAACCTACCATACAAATGTAAAAAAGAAAAGTGTGGGGTCAAATAATGTTTATCACTGTGTGTATGTGAATATAAAATATTACTTATATTAAATTATATATAAATTACACACAAACATCCAGAGAAGAGGACTAACTGAGACCATTTCAGGTCTGCTAATTCAGAAGTATCAAAAACCTGGGCTATTAAGTAAAATATTAGTTTAGGCTGGTAACCTACATGTTAAATACATAAATACAGCGAGGCCGTTTCAGTTGTACACGTCGTTGTGATCTGTGTTCAATCCCACTGCGGTGCCTCAGTAATCAGATGTCTCGTTCAGACAGACCACATGGTCCCACTGACCCACAGACCTGCAGTCACACGCACAGTTCAATGGTCTGCGCCTGCACGCACCACGCATGCGCAGTAAGGAACGACCACCGCGAGCCAATCAGAGCGGAGTTTCGGCGTGGCGTCATGTTCAGGCGCCGCAAGCTCCACGGCACATTGCCGACAAGCAGGTTAGCCGCAAAAAAACGACAATTTCGCCAATTATTTTGTAAATCTAGTACCTTAGATTTACCGTTGATCTGTGAGACATGACGTGCGGTGTGATTATTGTGTTAAACTCGACTGGTCGGTTGTGTGGACGCTGATAACAGCCCGCCGGTCCGGTAAGTGTAGGTGCGCCTGTGTCCGGCGCCGTCAGTGCTGCAGCCGCGGCTGGACTCCGATCACTGGACCATGAGGTGCCACTACGAGGTGCTGGGCGTCAAACGAGACGCTACGGACGACGATCTGAAGAAGGCCTATCGCAAATTAGCTTTGAAATGGCACCCAGGTAAATGGACCCGCGTTTGGGTGCGTGAGAGCCCGGTTCACTACCCAGAGCAGTGTGGGTGTGAGGCTGTTCACCTGCGCACACCTGAACCCAACACGGTGGTCTCCTGTCCTTCATGTTGTCCACACTGTTGTCGGTGTTATGCGGTGTAATGGAGTCGCACGATTACCAGGCAACCTGGTTTTTGGTCTGAAGATGCTGTCTGACATGTAGGATGTTTGAGTGAGTGTGTTACGAGCTGTTAGGGCCTATAAGAGCTGAGGCGAATAATCACGTATATTAATACTTCTTCTGGTTCTGCAGGTACTGTATCCAAGCCACCGACCTTTTAAAATAACCTCCAGAATGTATGTCATGAGCCTGTCAGGATTGTTTTTGTGTTTGTGATCATTATGTCCTAGTAGGTTTGTTGAGAGAAGTCGGTGTGATGTGATTTCAGATAAGAACCTTGAGAAGGCAGAAGAGGCGGCCGAGCAGTTTAAACTGATCCAGGCAGCGTACGACGTGCTGAGCGACCCGCAGGAGAGAGCCTGGTGAGCAGCGACTGGGCCTGGACGCTCTGGTCAGGAACAAAGAATTCTGCCACTTCAGAAAATCGACCATAGCTTGCACAGTCTTGAGCTACACTCTGACAAACACTGCAGAGATGTTGCTACACAGACAGAGCGACAGACAGACACTCACACTGGAGAGATGTTGATCTTTTCACATACACAAGACAATGGCACTCATTTGGGGCAGTCATGGCCTGGTGGTTAGGGAACTGGTCTTGTGACCGGAGGGTCGTGGGTTCGATTCCCAGACCTGAGGCCATGACTGAGGTGCCCTTGAGCAAGGCACCTAACCCCAACTGCTCCCCGGGTGCCGGGCTAGGGCTGCCCACCGCTCTGGGCACGTGTGATCCACAGCCCCCTAGTAATCACTACTGTGTGTGTGCGTTCTAACTGCACAGATGGGTAAAAAGCAGAGGACAAATTTCGATTGCGGTGAAAAAAAAATCACAATTGACAAAATATGGCACATTTACACATTGTAGTCAGATTGCTCAAACCAGATTTTGAGGTGATCAGATATGGATCTTGATCGTATTTTATCTACAATGTGTCTGCATGCCGTTACGCAGCAGAAAGCGTCTACAAGAAGGACCACAGCTGCTGCTGTGTGGAAGCAGGTGCTGCACTGTTATATGCAGTTTCTGCCAAGACTTCATAGCCTGTAATACGCTGGTAATCACCCGTGGGATTCAGAAAGAAAAATAACCTGAGACCATTTGTGAGTTGGTGTGTGTGTGTCACACGGGAAAGCAAGAGTTCATCTTGTTTCATTGGGGGTGCATTTTAGAGGAAAGTATAAATGGATTCTGGACAAAGTAAATCCAGATCCAGTCCACATGAAAAATGTCAATTCCAGATGTAAACAGGCTATCTGACAGGTTAATGTGGACTCTCCTGATAACAGGTATGATAACCACCGGGAGGCACTGCTGAAGGGCGGAGTCGATGGCGAGTACCAGGATGACAGTATCGATCTGCTACAGTACTTTACTGTCAGTTGTTACTCGGGTTACGGAGACGATGAGCAAGTAAGTTTAGTGTTTGTGTGGGGGAAGAGTTTTCTGCTGAGCACGTTGAGAACTGTGTGTCTTTAATTAACAGCAGCCCATGAATCTGTAAATGTAGAGTGCGGTGGAGGATACAGTGGATTTTATTTCGGCGTTTCAGTGTCCTGTCGAATGTAGATTTCTGAGGACTTTTACTTCGACAGAAGTATTTTTGTGTCTTGTGAACCACTCAGTGTTACGACCGACAGCCTACGGTTCGCCATGCACTATTCATCTCTGCCAATATTCCCAGAATGGGAATGAACTCTGATTCCACCTCCAGAAATTCCTGCTCAGTGTTACATGAGCTGCCTCATATGATACAGCACAAGCAATTTAACACATTCAGCTGTCAGAGGTGACCTGTCATTTGTGTCTAAGGTCAAATTTTCATTTCGACAGTAAAATATTCGACTGACCAACAATTCCCTGGTTCCTGAATAGATGCTGGCCGATCCAGACAGCGCATGGTTTTATATGAAAGGTTTCAGTTTAAATGTTTGGTAATATTGCAGTACCATTATTAGCCACTTGGAGTCAGCAAAAGGTCATGCTTGTTTTGCCTACTGCCTTAAGTCAATGTTTCCATAGGTTTTGTTCTCCTTCTTTCAAATAAATATTGAATGTTGATTGTGTCTTGGCTCCTGGCTGTATGTGTGTATTAATGTTCCTCCTCCGCTGGACTCTGTAGGGCTTCTACACAGTTTACAGGAGACTATTTGAGTCCATTGCAGTAGAAGAGCTGGAACAAAGTAATGAGGGGGATGAAGACTCTGATGAAGACTTCCCCTCCTTCGGAGACTCTCAGAGCGACTATGATACGGTAATCAATCCTACAAACCCAGAACTGTATAGAATGGATTTTGATGTGAAAACGTTTTAATATAAGGAGCTACATGTATGTATCCTGTGTCTCATGTATGTGTCCATCTGGG